>NC_133124.1:153720128-154010774 GCF_048418815.1 Hemitrygon akajei | reverse complement strand
TATTCTGGGCAATGCTTCTCACCCTCTGTACGTCACCTTGGCTGAACAGAAAAGCACTTTTAGTAATAGACTAAGACGACTGCACTGCTCCAAAGAGCGCTATATGAGGTCATTCTTACTCGAGTCCACTAGGCTCCATAATGAGTCAACCTGTAGCCGGGGAAGTGATGACCCCCTCCTGTTGGACTGCTTGAGGTAACTTACTTTTTATTCATTCTTACTTCTTTTATAATATTTGTAAATCTGTACACTTGTAATGTTACTGTGACACTAATTTCCTTTGGAATCAATGAAGTATCTATCTGTTTATCTATTTATGTATAATGATCAAAAAGGAATTGTTTATTTTGCAATAGGTTAAGAGAGGGTTAGTTATAAATTCACCTTACCAAAGCAATTTTTAAAAATGTTTAACTTAATAACATTCAATTATTTTCTCCCATAATTTATAACTGACCACTGAGGATATTTTCTTTTTCCCTTAAAGGATGACGTTCAGAGTTTGCTGAAAGCTCTACAGCTGAGCACTCGTCAGCTGCACCATATGTGTGGACATAGCAAGGTATCAGTGCAGCATAAAAGGCTATTGAGTCGACTGGTTTGAATTTCTTGTAGGACTATCTGTAGAGTTATTTTAGTCAACTTTGTATTTGATTGGTTAAATTAATATAATTGCTCTAAATTACAAGAATCCTCTAGGGTTGTTCAAGTAACATGGATGAGGAAAATGTTGACATGTGACTTCTTGACTTCTACATTAAAAATACCAGAAATTATTTTACTATTTGTTCTTTAACTCAATAAAAGCAATATCATAATTCATTTATTCTGAAATTGTTTCTGAAGTCATAGAATTATGCAGTACAGAAATGGGCTTTTCAGCCTTCCATGTTTTGGCTGACCATATACTTTTGTCTTGCCTCCTCTACTGTAAAAGACAACATAAGCAGTGAATTGAATGAAGATCTATACAGTCTCTGCACTTTTAAATTGGGTGCATTTATTAGTTTTGAAAAATATTTGAATTCAATAAATGCACTAGTTTTAATATCTTTGTTATTATAAAGTAGAATGATCTGGTAAAAGGGTTTTTTGTGTCAGCAGACTAAACATATCACCATATTGAAAGATTTCATTTGTGAAAAAGTCAGAATAAGAAACTGTAAGACAAAGGAGCAGAATTGGGCCATTCGGCCCATCGAGTCTGCTCCACTATTCCATCATGGCTGATCCCAGATTCCACTCAACCCCATACACCAGCCTTCTCACCATAACCTTTGATACCCTGACCAATCCGGAAACTATCAATTTTTGCTTTAAATATACCCACAGTCTTGACCCACAGCTGTCTATTGCAGAGCATTCCACAGGTACACTACTTGCTGACTTTAAAAAAAAATCCTCCTTACCTCAGTTCTAAAGGGTCACCCCTCAATTTTGAGGCTGTGCCTTCTAGTTCTGGATACCCCCATCATAGGAAACAACCTCTCCACATCCACCTTATCTAGTCCTTCCAACATTCCACAGGTTTCAGTGAGATCCCCCTGCATTCTTCTAGATTCCAGTGAGTACAAGCCCAAAATTGCCAAATGCTCCTCATGTGTTAACCCCTTCATTCCCAGTATCATCCTCTTGAACCTCTTCTGAACTCTCTCCAATGACACACATCCTTTCTGAGATGTTGGGCTCAAAACTGTGAATAACGGTGTCTTATAAAGCCTCAGCACAAGGGCTCATAAGTCCATTTGCACCTCTGATATTTGAATTTTCTCCCCATTTAGATAATAGTCTGCACTATCGTTCCTTTGACCAAAATGCATTATCACACATTTCCCAACACTCTATTCCATCTGCCACTTTTTTGCCCATTCTTCCAATTTGTCTATTCCTTCTGCAATCTAATTGCTTCCTCAGCACTACCTACCCCTCCATATATCTTTGTATCATCCGCAGACTTTGTCACAAAGTCATCAATTCCATTATCTAAATCAGTGTCAAACAATGTGAAAAGTAGCAGTCCCAATACTGACCCCTGAGGAACACCACGTCACTGGCAGCCAAACAAAAAAGGCCCCCTTTATCCCTTTATTCCCACTCACTGCCTCCTTCCTGTCAACTAATCCTCTGTCCATGCCAGTAACTTTCCTGTAATTCCATGGGATTTTATCTTGTTAAGCAGCCTTGTGTGGTACCTTGTCAAATGCCTTTTGAAAATCTAAGTGAATAGTGAATGATATCTTTGCCTCTCCTTTGTCCATCCTGCTTGTTACTTCCTCCAGGTACTCTAACGGATTTGTCAGGCAGGATTTTCCTTTACAGAAACCATTCTGTCTTTGACTTATTTTATCATTAGCCTCAAGTACCCGGAAACTCATCCTTAAAATGGACTCCAGCACTTTCCCAACCACTGAAGTTGCAGGTTGACTGGCCTGGAATTTCCTTTCTTTTGCCTTCCTCCCTTCTTAAAGAGTGGAGTGGCATTTGTAATTTTCCATTCCTCCAGAATCAAGTGATTCTTGAAAGATCATAACCAATGCACCTGCTATCTCTTCAGCAACTTCTTTCAGAATCTGGGATGTAGTCCATCTGGTCCAGGTGACTTACCACCCTAAGATCTTTGAGTGTGCCTGGTACTTTTTCCTTTGTAATAACAATGGTACTTACTCCTGCTCCCTGACTCTCATGGACCTCTGGCACACTGCTCGTGACTTCCACAGTGAAGACTGATGCAAAGTTCATCTGCCATTTCTTTGTCCCCCATTACTACCTCACCAGTATCATTTTCCAGTGGTCCAATATCAATTCTCACCTCCCTTTTACTCTTTATATAACTGAAAGAAACTTTTTAGTATCCTATTGGCTAGTTTGCCCTCATATTTCATCTTTTCCTTTCTTATGGCTTTTTTTAGTTGTTTTTTTGTTGTATTTTAAAAACTTACCAATCACCCAACATCCCCACTCACTTTTGCTACATTATATGCCCTTTCCTTAGCTTTTATGCAGTCCTTAACTTCCCTTGTCATCCACAGTTGCCTACCCCCGCCATTTGAGAACAACTTCTGTCGGACATAATTATCCTGTGCCTTGTGAACTATTCCCAGAAACCTTAGCCACCTCTGCTCTGTCATCATCCCCACCAGTATCCCATTCCTATCCACCTGGGCAAGCTCCATTCTCATGCCTTCAATTCCCTTTATTCCATTGCGATACTGATACATCTGACTTGTGCTTCTCCCTCTCAAATTACAGTAGGAATTCAATCACTGCTTCCTAAGGGTTCCATTACCTTAAGCTCCCTAATAAAATCTGGGTTATTACACAATATCCAATCTAAGATAGCCTTTCCCCAAGTAGGTTCAAACACAAGCTGCTCTGAAAAGCCATCTCATAGGCATTCAACAAATTCCCTCTCTTATGATCCAACATCAACCTGATTTTCCCAATCCCTTGCATATTGAAGTCCCCCATTACAATTGTGACGTTGCCCTTGTTACATATTCTTACCAGCTCCCTTTGCAGTTTCTTAACTCCACCCACAAAGACTCGACATTCTCTGACCCTATGTCACCTCTTTCTAAAGATGTAATTCCATCTCTTACCAACAGAGCAATGCTAACGCTTATGCCTTCCTGCCTGCACTCTCAATACAAAGTATATCATTTGATATTAAGCTCCCAACTGTGATGTTCTTTCAGCCACGACTCTGATGTCTACAATGTCGTACTGACCAATCTCTAATTGCACCACGTTTATCCACCTTATTCCGAATACTACGTGTATTTAAATACAGCACCTTCAGTCCTACATTCTTTATGCTTTTGGATTTTGCCTCTGTGGTACAATATAACTCTTTGCACTGCTGCATTTGTACCCAGTCACTGGTTTGTCCTTCCAATGATTATCCATTATCTACTTGTAAACCTGCTGGCTCATTCATACCAGCTCTGTCAACTGGATCCCATCCCCCTGCCATATTTGTTTAAACCACTCCCAACAGTTTTAGCAAACCTGCCTGCAAAGATATTGGTCTCCCTTGTATTCAAATAGATAGATAGATAGATAGATAGATAGATACTTTATTCATCCCCATGGGGAAATTCAACATTTTTTCCAATGTCCCATACACTTGTTGTAGCAAAAACTCATTACATACAATACTTAACTCAGTAATAATATGATATGCATCTAAATCACTAACTCAAAAAGCATTAATAATAGCTTTAAAAAAAGTTCTTAAGTCCTGGCAGTTGAATTGTAAAGCCTAATGGCATTGGGGAGTATTGACCTCTTCATCCTGTCTGAGGAGCATTGCATCGACAGTAACCTGTCGCTGAAACTGCTTCTCTGTCTCTGGATGGTGCTATGTAGAGGATGTTCAGGGTTTTCCATAATTGACCGTAGCCTACTCAGCGCCCTTCGCTCAGCTACCGATGTTAAACTCTCCAGTACTTTGCCCACGACAGAGCCCGCCTTCCTTATCAGCTTATTAAGACGTGAGGCGTCCTTCTTCTTAATGCTTCCTCCCCAACACGCCACCACAAAGAAGAGGGCGCTCTCAACAACTGACCTATAGAACATCTTCAGCATCTCACTGCAGACATTGAATGACGCCAACCTTCTAAGGAAGTACAGTCGACTCTGTGCCTTCCTGCACAAGGCATCTGTGTTGGCAGTCCAGTCTAGCTTCTCGTCCAACTGTACTCCCAGATACTTGTAGGTCTTAACCTGCTCCACACATTCTCCATTAATGATCACTGGCTCCATATGAGGCCTAGATTCTTTAAGTCCCGGTACGCAGCATTGGTGTAGCCAATTTAATTCCCATTCCCATTTCTTAATTCCCATTGGTAATAAAATAAGATGAATCAAAAAGATCCATTATATTGGTTAAAATATCTGATATGCTTGAATACTTAAAGAACATCTAGGTGAGAAGGTACACTTCAAGAAAATGAGCAAGTTATTTTAATGTTTTTAAGAGCTTTCCTTCCTCACAAAAGGTACCTGAAAACAGAAGGTGGAGTGTGATATGAATTAGCTGTTAATCTTTTAATTACTAATATTTCGTAGTGTAAGTAAGTGAAATATGGGTAATGATGCAATGTTAGTACATTTTAATGTTAGTGATGTTATCAGAAGAACATGAGCTTTTAAGCTTTATTGTAACAAATATTGCCTTCTCTTTCCTATGGTTAACTTTTAGATCAACCAAGATACTAATCTTACCAATCATGTCCCATTGTTGAAGAAGCTGTTGGAACTATTTGTGTACCGAGTTAAAGCAATGTTGACCATCAACAAATGCCAAGATGCATTCTGGCTAGGAAATCTCAAAAACAGAGACCTGCATGTGAGTGTATATATTTAAATAAAAGTACAGATCTGTCTGTTGGCTTGTCAAAATAGAATTATGTTCTGCCAAATTATTATATGCTTCACTGAGGATCATCACATTGTCATAGTGGAGAGGTTTGTGAGCTCCTGAGATCCCAAGAGAGATGCATCTGGAGCTTAGCTCGTGTTAAGATCACCCATGGTGGTAAAGTCAAGGGAGAGGTTCCAGACAGAGTAATCCAACGAGACCTCACTGCTGTAGCTGGTGGAAGGTGATGACACATCACAATGGCAGAGAAGGCGGAGGAAGGCTGCAGCAGTGAAGGGTCCCCAGTTGCCTTACGTGCCATGCCACTGGACGCTGACCTCGATCTGTCAAGGGCCTGTGCATCAGCCTCCCCACATTAGACAAAGTCGCACACAGGCACTCTCCATTAAGGGAGGCTTAACTCCCTTACTCAACTCATACTCAACTCGAGTAATCACACTACATGCTTACAGTTGCGTTTGTTTGTTTGTGGGTCTGAAAGTTGTACTCAGTGCAGAAGCTTAGAATATTTCCTTCAATGTCTTGCACCTCCTTCCTAAATTAATATGTGAGCTTCCTTTCAAACCCGTTCTTTCCCAGGTCTTTCAGTGTTTTATTTTTCTCTCACCTTATCAGGTTCTTTTTAATAAGCTCCAAAGGCATCACCTACTCATCATCATTTCCTGATCCATCCCATCTTCTGTCTCCTTCTATCCAACTTTCTTGATGGTGGCTAGAATTCACCTTTGCAATTCCCCACCATGTTTCTCATTTTTAATAAGAACACTACAAATCCCAAATACTAGTTTGCAAATGATTCTAATAGTTCTGGCGTTACTGTTCCAAGTCATATAATAACTTTGGCAAACAATGACTGAAAAATGTCTTATGATCTATATCTTCAAATGAGGTTCTGCATTTTCTCCTATTGTGGCTGCTGAATGTTACTCACCAATTAATGTTACTAAATTATTACATTCATACAGAAGGACAAACCAGGGAAATGTGGTTTACTGGTAGGATATGTGCATATAGTTATCCTTAGTTCTATTGAGGGAGGGAAGGCCAGATGGAATGGAGAATAAACCAAAAGTCACAGCGGGTTTTTTTCCAACCTTTTCCTTCTGTTACCCATCTCTGTTCTCCCTTGGAAATTGTTTATGTGTACCTTGAGCATTGTATCAGAATGAAGTTTTCAATGGGGTAAATACAGCTGATTGAGTGATTGTTACTTTAAACAGGGGGAAGAGATCTTAACCCAGGAATCCCAGCAGGAGATTGGAGATGAGGAAGAATCACAGTTACCTGAAGATCATGAGGAAGAGGTAAGCTTTGGGAAGGTACTCGTACTGTGAGAGTGACTATGATAAAGTAAGCTGTCAATGTTGTATAATATAATATACTTCGGATAATATTGGGCCAGCTGATTGGATGATTATATAATACTTGGTTATTGATATTAGTCAATTCCAAAATCTGTCATTGTGTTAATGCAAGCTAGGTACTATGATACAGATCGTACAAAGTATTTAAAAAATCCAATCAGCTGGTCCAATATTATAATTGTGTTAATGCAAGCAAGTTACTATGGTACAGATTGTACAAAACAAGGTATCAAACTCAGGGAAGATAATACAATGAGCCACAGTTCATAGATTGTGAAAGGAAAAAATTATTATGTGAGAATGAATCATGCTTTTATTATAGTATCTACAAAGAAAACAAAAAGCTGTACAATTTGCTTTCTTGCAGGAGATGGAGGAGGAAGAGGATGGTGGATGTGAGTCTGACACAACGAAAGCTACAAAGGATGATGAAGACTCTGACAGTGATTAGGTCTTTATTGACAATATCTATGGTGGTACACCAAGCAATTGAAGTTGTTTACTAACTTATACAAGTCAACTGCTAGCTTTAGTGAGGAGCTGTGAATTATGTATAGGAGGGTTTAGAAAATCTGGTGTAATCTTTGAAATTGATATGTGTGTAAAAGATCATCTTGAATGGACTTTGTTCTTGATGCATTAAAGCATTTCATTGGTCATCAGACAGAGTTTGAGGCACTTGGAGATGCTGAAGGTATTCACCTTACCCAGCTTATTTGGATAGTAATCACCACTCCTCATTGAGCTGTGAACAGTAAAATCTTTTACCTGCTTTGTCTCTTAAATAGCACATATTAATACTGTACTCTAATGCTTTGAACTGTAACTAGGCCTGTCAGATGTTCAAAATTTGTAGATTTTAGATTTGAACAATACCTGAAATACTATTGCTGTCTGATTTGATATTTATTAATAATATAAAAGTCAATTGTTTTCACAGAAGTTGCAGGCTTAATGGCATAATTTACCAGAAGTCCTCTGTAAAAATTTAGAAAGCCTTATTTTTCTTATGTTTTTAATTTGAATGAACCCACTTAAATGATCAGATTTACAATGTAATCAAGTTCTACTTATCTGTGTTACATGTTCAAATTCAAATAAATGTAATTTCAATAATTCACATTTTCTTCATAAATGAGCTGCATAGCATGCAATGCCATGGCAAACTAATTATGTGTTTCAATGCTCTGACTAATGTTTGATGTTTAAGGTCAACTTTATAACTTTAATTTGAATTGGAGATTAGGTATCAAATTAAGCAGATGAATTACAAGGGTGATACTTTGAAGAAGAGATTACTTTTTATCTAATTATGGATTGTATTGAAAGCTACATTGCACATCAACAGCAAACACTTGGAAATGTCCTGACAAAGGGTTTCGGCCTGAAATGTCGACAGTGCTTCTCCCTATAGATGCTGCCTGGCCTGCTGTGTTCCACCAGCATTTTGTGTGTGTTTGCACATCAACAGGATGTTGATCTTGGAATTGGTGCTGTCAAAATTTGCCTTAATGCCCTCTTCCATTATTTTTTGCAATTGTAAGTATAGTATCCTCTTGAATTCTTTCTGTCTCTCACGGTTTAGGCTGGCTGGTGGCGCAGTGGCATCAGCGCCGAACTTCAGAGCGAAGGCTCCCGAGTTCAAATCTAAGTCGGGCCACCCCCCAAGCACACTTCCATCTGTGCCGGGTTGACCATCGAGCTAGCCATTTGGCCTCATAAAAAAAAAAGGGTCGAGTCAGGAACGTTCATATCGTGACCCAGTTAATCCAAAAGGAGACCAATCCTGACACTAAGTGGCAGACAAGAATGGCTGACTGTCTGGTGCGACATGCTAGAAAGGACTCACTGTTTGTTTATTATATGAACTATATAATTGTAAATTGTTTTGTTAACTAGTTATGTTACTGTACAAAAATTTAAAATGCTGACATTTTGTGAGATATTTATTTGTTGAATATTCAAGTTCCAGTTCAAGTTTAATTGTCATTCAACCATACACTGGAATACAGCCAAATGACCTTTGGGACAATGTGCAATACATCGAACCAACACTCAGACACATCACATATAATTATGATAGTTCCTTAAGGATTGTGTTTGTGCCTGGTTGTGTGTGTGAATGTGTATGTTGTGGTTGTGTGTGCATAAGTTTTGTATGTGTGTGTATTTATGCATGTGTAGATTGTGTGTTAGTGTGGGTGATTGTACGTGTGTGTGTATATGTATGTGTGTTTTGCCACATGTCTGTGTGTTTCTTTATCTCTGCGTTGGTGTATGTCTATGTCCATCTTTGAGTGGTGGTTTGTGTGTGTGTGTGTGCACGTTTGCATTTGAGCTTGTGTGTTTGAGTGCATGTCTGTATGATTGTGTTTCTGTATGTGTGTGTGTATTTGTGTATGAGTAGATTGTGTGATTGTATGTGCATCGTTTGATGTGAGTTTTGCCATGTGTAGTTCTGTGTTTGTGAACATGAATGTGTTTCTGTGTTTTTGTGTATGTCTTTTTTCTCAATATTTTTATTGTTTTTTTAAATGAAGAGAACATAGTATAAAGGAGAATTGTGCAGTGCATAACAAATGTATGAAATGTACAATTCACATTTATGAAAGAGATGAATCCATAGTACAACATGTTTTATCGCCCCAGTTCCCAACTGCAAGCCATCAGTGAAATGACAAGAAGGGTTAAACAGAGCCTTTGTCCCCACCGAGCTGCACTGGTATAAAGAAGGTGTGTTTTTTCTAATACATAGGCTGTTGTATTATAACAAATCTGAGTCCAAAGAGTTTTACCGGAAAATGCTGGAGGTCAGGGATTGATGTACTGAGCAAAGGGATAAATTCCCAATGGCAGAAGTCAGTCAGGGGGACGTATTCGCAGGCCTATGCCAGCTGAGGGGCGGCATTTACCAGCTGACTACCGGTGCTCGAGCTGCCAAATCGAAACTTTGCCCAAGTGAGTTTCTGACAAAGTCCCGCAGCGGGGATTCGTGAGGGGACGTATTCAGAGGGCCGTGAAGGTCGAGGGGCGGCATTTTCAGAGGGACTACCGGGGGTCCCACCAGCAAAAATAGGGCTATCACCCAATTGAAAATCTGACAAAGTCCCGCGGCAGGGATCCTTGAGGGGACCTATGTGTAGCGCTGAGTTGGCCGAGCGGCGGCATTTTCATTGGTGGTACTAGTTTCGTGTCTTCTTGAACTCTCTCCTCAAAGTTCTTTTCAACTTTCCCTTACAGTACTTGTTGACTATCGGTCTCGTGCAGTATTTAGCCTTAGATGGAGTTTACCACTCACTTTGGGCTGCATTCACAAGCAACCTGACTCCAAGAAGACTCCGTTCTGATGAGCCAGGAGCCTCTACCAGCCTCACACCGGCCACAGGCTAGGCCTCGATCAGAAGGACTTGGGGCCCCCCAAACGTCGTTAAAGAGAGGAGTTCTTCTATAAGCCACATTTCATGAGACCACTAGGCAGCCGGGAATTCAGCGCTGGGCTCTTCCCTCTTCACTCACAGTTACTGAGGGAATCCTCGTTAGTTTCTTTTCCTCCAGTTAGTCAGCGTGTCACCACATCTAATCTGAGGTCGTAGGCAAAAGAGAATGGAGCGCTGACCGGGCAACACCGGGGGTAGTGCACGACTGAGTGTGTGCCAGCTCCCCCACCGTGGGCGGCCACTCATCACGGGCGCAGGCCAACTGAAGGCTGGCTGGCCCCCTTGCACCCCGTGGTGCATGGGCAAAACCCAGGCTCAGCTAAATTTGCTTCCCGGGAGCATCGATGGATGCTGGCGTGGAGCGAGCAGGCGGTGTGGGTTGAGCTGAGAGGTGCACCCGCTAGGGACACGCCACAGTGCAAGGCCGCTCCCTCCCATGCGAGGCACGGTGGAGGCACAGCCCTCTTTCCCTGTCAAGCTCACTGGGAGCAGGGTTGTTTGTCCCATTGACCCTCTCTTACTCTTGATCTCTCCTTTACCTCTTAACTTCTTGATGCCCTCTCCACTTGGTCTCACAGTGATGGACAGAGGCTCAACGCTGGCAATGCCATGGTGAGGCAGACGACAGTCCCGGGCAAGACAGTGGTCAGAAGAGACGACAAACTCGTGGCGGACAGGTCGAGGGCCTAAGGTGGCCATGTGGCTCCATGGGGGAGCTGTGGGTGCGAAGGGCTTTGGGGTCTGCACTTAGCGGGACATAGAGGGGATCGGGCCCCTCTGCGACGGCCCAGCTGCGCGCTCTGGAGCCTAGTGGCGAGTGAGCATGCTTCTGGACCATGTACGACTGGTCGAGTCGATTACAGGTAAGGGCTCTTTGCCTGTGCGAGGAGCGCCCGGCACCTGCAGGGCTTAGGCTCCAGGCTGGTCCCGGTAGTGCTCCGCCTGGCCCTGGGGTATGCAAGGCTGGTGCGTTTTTGCTTTCTGTCTATACGAGCCACTAGCCTGCCTCAAGGTGGCGGCAGCGACAAGTGGGCCCACGGCCAATAGCAATACTTCACAGGTTCACCTACGGAAACCTTGTTAAGACTTTTACTTCCTCTAGATAGTCAAGTTTGATCATCTTCTCAGTGCTCCGCCAGAGCCGTTGCTGACCCCGGCGGGGCCGACCCAAGGACCTCACGAAACCATCCAATCAGAAGTAGCGACGACCGGTGTGTACAAAGGGCAGGGACTTAATCAACGCGAGCTTATGACTCACACTTACTGGGAATTCCCCGTTCACGGGAAATAATTGCAATTCCAATCCCAATCACAAATGGGGTTCAACGGGTTACCCACACCTGGCGGTGTAGGGCAGACACACCCTGACCCATTCAGTGTAGCGTGCATGCGGCCCCAGACATCTAAGGGCATCACAGACCTGTTATTGCTCAATCTCGTGTGTGTTATGCCTGTGCCCAACTCTGAGGGGTCGAAGGGTCCCAAAGTAGCTCCCTCCTTTTTGAGAATCGCAAGATCGCTATTAATTCAGGTCAGGAGACCCAGGAAATGAGAGAGAGACGTTTGGAATGTCTTGGCCCCTCGGCGATACAAAGCTACGGGAAACGGCCATTGTCTCTTGGAGACGGAATTGTGTATTGAGTACGGTGCTATTTATTTGAAGCCCTCAGGGAATGACCAAAAGTGGGCTGGTTGAGGGGAGGCATCCCTCCACCCTGATTGACATCTGAGACCCTGTGAGTCAGGATAAAAGAGGGTCTGGGGAACAGCCCCTTCAGACGCACCAGAAGAAACGCTAGAAATCCTGTAGCAGCGTAATAGCAAAAGCTGGTGGAAAGCCCACGTGCGTCCTTTTCCATTTGCCTTGGAATTGGTGGGCCTTACCACGGAAGAACGGCTTTAGTTAAAACAAAGGAGAAATCAGCCCCAATGACTCTCAAAGGATTGACATCATAAAAGGAATGGGCAAGTTTTAAACTCTCTCTCTTGACTCCAACCAAAGGCTGCAGCCTGCAGCTTGAATGAACTGAGTGACTTTTATATTTCCATCGGACAATACATTGATCCCCTAGACAACGATAGAGTTATTTCTTATTGATTATTATTATACCCGCACTTTTAGATTTAGTATTGATGACTATATTATCTGTATGGTTGCATTGATATTATTTTTGTGTATTTTTATCAATAAATACAGTTAAAAATAGTACCATCAGACTTCAACGGACCTCTCTAACTTTGCTGGTAAGTGACCCAGTTACGGGGTACGTAACATGTGGCTGTACACCACTTGTCCCTCTAAGAAGTTGGACGCCGACCGCTTGGGAGTAACGTAACTATTTAGAATATGGGAGTCTCGTTTGTCATTGGAATTAACCAGACAATCACTCCACCAACTAAGAACGGCCATGCACCACCACCCACAGAATCAAAAAAGAGCTATCTGTCAATCCATTCTGTGTCCAGGCCAGATGAGATTTCCCGTGTTGAGTCAAATTAAGCCGCAGGCTCCACTCCTGGTGGTGCCCTTCTGTCAATTCCTTTAAGTTTCAGTTTTGCAACCATGCTCCCCCTTGAACTCAAAGACTTTGGTTTTCCGGGAGCTCCCCATCAGGTCATGGGAATAATGCCGCCGGCATCGTTTATGGTCGGAACTACGACAGTATCTGATCATCTTCGAACCTCCGACTTTCGTTCTTGATTAATGAAAACATTCTTGGCAAATGCTTTCGCATTCATCTGTCTTGCACCGGTCCAAGAATTTCACCTCTAGCGGCGCAATACAAATGCCCCTGGCATTAAGGCCTCTTAATCATGACCTCAGTTCCGAAAAGCAACAAAGTAGAACCGTGGTCCTACTCCACTGTTCCAAGCTCGAGTATTCAGGCGCACCAGGCCTGCTTTGAACATTCTAATTTTTTTTTCAAAGTAAACGCTTTGGACCCCCAGGACACTCAGCTAAGAGCATCAAGGGTGCGCCGAGAGGCAGGGGCTGGTACAGGCGGTAGCTCGCCGTGTGGCGGACCACCAGCCTGATCCCAAGATCCAACTGCAAGCTTTTTAACTGCAGCAGCTTTAATATGCACTATTGGAGCTGGAATTACCATGGCTGCTGGCACCAGACTTGCCCTCCAATGGATCCTTGTTAAAGGATTTAAAGTGTACTCATTCCAATTGCAGGGCCTTGAAAGAGTCCTGTATTGTGGGACCAGCGCATGGGAAGAAAGGTAGGGGAGAGGACCAACCTGGCAGTACTGGTATGGGGCAGACAAGCATGATGGGGAATAGATCTGAGCCCGGGCAATGCAAACAATGCAAAAGCAGAGTTCAGAGCCGGCGGAGAAATGGGAAACAGAACAAAACGATCACCCGCCTCATCCCAGTCCCAAGGCCCCTTATAAACACTTGTAGCTCAATGAGTTACAGGTGTGTCTCCTTGAGCCAGGAGGGTCCTAACTAGATCACGGTGACGGGAGGGACAACCGCAGGACCCGGAGTCCGGAGCCCCCAGACTGGATCAAAACCCGGAACGCGGTTCCGGATCAGACACTGACATCCAGTGGATGTAGTGTACCTCGATTTTCAGAAGGAATTTGATAAGGTCCCACATAGGAGATTGGTGGGTAAAATCTGAGCTCATGGCATTGGGGGGAAGACATTGACATGGATAGAAAACTGGTGGCAGATAGAAAGCAAAGGGTAGCAGTGAATGGGTGTTTCTCGGAATGGCAGGTGGTGACTAGTGGGGTGCCACAGGGCTCGGTATTGGGACCACAGCTGTTTACGATTTACATCAACGATTTAAATGAAGGCATTGAGAATAACATCAAGTTTGGTGATGATTCTAAGCTGGGTGGCAGTGTGACATGTGATGAGGATGTTAGGAGAATTCAGGGTGACTTGGAGAGGCTGAGTGAGTGGGTAGATACTTGACAGATGACATTTAATGTGAATAAGTGTGAGGTTATCCACTTTGGGAATGAGAACAGGAAGGCAGATTATTATCTGAAAGGTGTAGAGTTAGGTAAGGGAGAAATACAAAGAGATCTAGGAGTCCTTGTTCATCAGTCACTGAAGGTGAATGAGCAAGTGCAGCAGGCAGTGAAGAAGGCTAATGGAATGTTGGCCTTTATTACAAAGGGAATTGAGTACAAGAGCAAGGAAATCCTTTTGCATTTGTACAGGGCCCTGGTGAGACCACACCTGGAGTACTGTGTACAGTTTTGGTCTCCAGGGTTAAGGAAGGACATCCTGGCTGTAGAGGAAGTGCAGCATAGATTCACAAGGTTAATTCCTGGGATGTCCGGACTGTCTTACGCAGAGAAGTTAGAGAGACTGGGCTTGTACACGCTGGAATTAAGGAGATTGAGAGGGGATCTGATTGCAACATATAAGATTATTAAAGGATTGGACAAGATAGAGGCAGGAAATATGTTCCAGATGCTGGGAGAGTCAAGTACCAGAGGGCATGGTTTGAGAATAAGAGATAGGTCATTTAGGACAGAGTTAAGGAAAAACTTCTTCTCCCAGAGAGTTGTGGGGGTCTGGAATGCACTGCCTCGGAATGCAATGGAGGCCAGTTCTCTGGATGCTTTCAAGAAGGAGCTAGATAGGTATCTTATGGATAGGGGAATCAAGGGATATGGGGACAAGGCAGGAACCGGGTATTGATAGTAGATGATCAGCCATGATCTCAGAAGGCCAAAGGGCCGAATGGTCTACTTCTGCACCTATTGTCTTGTCTATTGACGAGATAAGGTGAATGTGGAGAGGATGTTTCCTGTGGTAGGGGTGTCTGGAACTAGAGGGCACAGCCTCAAATTGAGAGGCAATCCTTCTGTTCAAGAGTTAACGAGAGTATTGAATCTGTGGAATGCTCTGCCACAGACAACTGTGGAGGCCAAGACTGAGGGTATATTTAAAGCAAAAATTGATTGGTCAGGGCATCAAAGGTTATGGTGAGAAAGCAGGTATCAGGGGTTGGGGTTGTGTTCGATCCAGGATCAGCCATGATGGAATGACAGAGCAGACTAATTCTGCTTCTACATGGTCTTATTCTGAGACTGTGTCCTCTGGTCTTAGAGACCCCACCACAAGAAACATCCTCTTCACTCTAACACGGCTTTTCAACAATCAGTAGGTTTCAATGAGATCCACTCATTCTTCTGAATTTCAGTGAGTACAGGCCCAAAGCTGCCAAACAGTCCACATATGATAAGCCTTTCCATCCCAGAATCATTTTAGTGAACCTCATTTGAACCCTCTCCAATGTCAGCACATCCTTTCTTAGATAAGAGGCCCAAAACTGCTCACTATACTCCAAGTGAGGCACCTCCAGTACCTTATAACGCTTCAACTTTGCAACCTTGCTTTCATATTCCAGACATTTTGATTTGCCTTCCTTGCCACTGACTTAACCTGCAAATTAAACTTTAAGGAATCCTGCATGTGGACCTCCAGGTCCTTTTGCACCTCAGAGTACTGAATTTTCTCTCCATTTAGAAAATAGTCTATGCTTCGTATTGTCTGCAAACTTTCCCACGAAGCTAGCAATTCCATCCTCCAAATCATTGACATATAACATAAGAAGCAATTCCAACATAAATCCCTTCGGAACACTACTGGTCACCAGTGGCCTACCAGAAAAGTTTGGTTTTATTACTACTCTTTGTCTCCTGTCAATCAGTCAAAGCTCTATCTGTGCTAGTACCTTTCCAGCAATATCATGGGCCCTTAATATGTTAAGCAACCTCCTGTATGGCTTTCTGATAGAACCAGGCAAGAAGACCAAGGTCTACAGAAGAACTGTGGCGAGCTCTCCAAGATGCTTGGAACACCTACTAGCTGATTTTCTTATAAAACTGCAACATAGTGTACCCAAGAGAAATGATGCAGTTTTAAAGGCAAAGGGTGGAGTTTAATGCAGATAAATGCCAGGAATTGCATTTTGGCAACATAAACCATGATGTAACTTCCACAGTCAGAAAGAAGAGCCTCAGAGTATACAGTACTCAGAGTACACAGATAAACGGGGTGGTGAAGGCAGCACCAGACACACTTGCCTTCGTTAGTCAGGGCACTGAATATTTCTTCTACCAAAATGCACAAGCATATACTTCCTGACACTGTATTCCATCTGCCACTTCATTGCCCATTCTCCTAATCTGTCTGTCCTCCTGTAGCCTCTCTCCTTCCTCAAGACTATCAGCCCTTTCACCTATCTTTGTATTGTCTGCAAACTTGCCCATCATTCAAATCATTGCATAAGAAGTGGTCCCAACATAGACTGCTGCAGAACACCATTAGTCATTGACAGCCAACCAGAAAGGGCTCCCTTTATTTCCACTCTTTGTCTCCCACCAAACAGCCACTGTTTTATCCATGCTAGAATCTTTCCTGTCATACAATGTTCTTGTAGCTCGTTAAGCAGCCTCTTGTGTGGCACTTTGTCAAAGGCCTTCTGAAAATCCAAGTAGACAACATCCATTGATTTTCCTTTGCCTCTCCTGAAATCATCCTCATGAAACTCCTTTGGACTCTCTCTCTCTAATGATAACACATCCTTTCTGAGATATGGGGCCCAAGCTGTTGACAGTACTCCATGTGTGGCCTGAGTAGTGTTTATAAAGCCTCAGCATTATCTCCTTGCACTTCCCCTTGAAACAAATGCCAACAATGCATTTGTCTTCTTTACCACAGACTCAATCTGTAAAGTTACATTCTGGGAGTCTTGCATGAGGACTTTTAATTCCCTCTACATCTCTGTGTTTGAACCTTATCTCCAGTTAGATAATAGTCCACACTATTGCTACCTCCTGCCTGTCAGCCATTCCTCCATCTTTGCCAGTATCTTTCTTGTAATGCCATGGGATGTTATCTTGTTCAGCAGCCTCATGTGTGGCACCTTATCAAATGCCTTCTGAAAATCCAAGTAAATGACATCCACTGCCTCTCCTTTGTCCACCCTGCTTGTTACTTCTTCAAAGTACTCCAACAGATTTGTCAGGCAAGATTTCCCTTTACAGAAATCATGCTGACTTTGGCTTATTTTATGATTAGTCTTCACCTACCTCGCAACCTCATCCTTAATAATAGACTCCAACAATTTACCAGCCACTGAGGTTAAGCTAACTGGACTTTAATTTCCTTTCTTTTGTCTTCCTTCCTCCTTGAAAAGCGGAGTGACATTTGCAATTCTTCAGTCCTCCGGGACCACAGAATCAAGTGTCATGAAAGATCATGACCAATGCATCCACTATCTCTTCAGTAACCTCTCTCAGGACTCTGGGATGTCATCCATCTGGTCCAGGTGACTTATCCACCTTAAGATCTTTCAGTTTGCCTTGCACTTTGTTCTTTGTAACAGTAATGGCACTCACTCCTGCTCTCCTTCACTCACAGAACTCCGGCACACTGCTAGTGTCTTCCACAGAGAAGACAGATGCAAAGTACCCATTAAGCTCATCTGCCATTTCTTTCTCCCCTATTACTACCTCACCAGCGTAATTGTCCAGTGGTTCAATATCAACTCTCACCCCCCTTTTACTCTTTGTATAACTGAAAATAATTCTGGTATTCTGCTTTATATTATTGGGTAGTTTGCCCTTATATTTCATTTTGTCCCTTCTTATAGGTTTTTTAGTTGCCTTTTGTTGGATTTTACAGGCGACTTTATATGCCCTTTTCTTGGCTTTTATGCGGTCTTTAATTTCCCTTGTCAACCACGTTTGCCAACCCCTGCCATTTGAGAATCACTTTCATAGGACATATCTATCCCGTGCCTTGTGAACTTTTCATAGAAACTTCAGCCATCTCTGCTCTGTATTCATCCCCACCAGCACCCTCCTCCAATCCACCTAGGTAAACTCCTTTCTCATGCCTCTGTAATTCCCTTTATTCAATTGTGATACAGATACATGTGACTTATGTATGAGTATGAATTCGATCATTACGATCATTGCCTCCTAAGAGTTTGTTTACATTAAGCTCCCCAATAAGATCTGGTTCATTGCACAACACCCAGTCTAAGATAGCCTTTCCCTGAGTAGGCTCAAGCACAAGCTGCTCTAGAAAGCCATTTGGTAGGCATTCAAATGTCCTTTCTTGCAATTCAACACCAACCTGGTTTTCCCAATCACCTTGCATATTGAAGTCCCCCATTCCAATTGTCTCGTTACCTTTAATACATACGTTTTCTGGCTCCATCTCCAATCTCAACCCTACATCTTGGCTACTATTTGGAGGCCTGTATATGATTCCCATTATGGTTCTTTTACCCTTGCACTTTCTTAACTCCACCCACAAAGGGTCAGAGAATGTTGAATCTATGTCATCTCTTTCTAAAGATAAAACTCCAACTCTTAACAGAACCACACCACCGCCAATGTCTACTGCCTGTCCTTTTGATACAAAGTATGTCCTTTGATGTTAAGCTCCCAGCTATGGCCATCTTTCAGCCACGACTCAGTGATGCCCACAACGTCATACCAACCAATCTCTAATTGTACCACGAGTTCATCCACCTTATTCCGAACGTTACATGCATTTAAATACAGCACCTTCAGTCCTGCGTTCTTCACCCTTTTGAATTTTGTGATACAATCTAACTCTTTGCTCCGTCTACATTTGTACCCATGATTGGCTTGTCCTTCCTTACATTGATGTTATATCTGTCATCTACTTGTAAATCTGTTGGCTCATCCTCAGCTCTGTCATAATGGTTCCCGTACCACTGCCATAATAGTTTAACCCATTCCCAACTGCAGTAGTAAACCTACTCGCAAGAATATTGGTCCCCCTTGGATTCAAGTGCAAGCTAACCCTTTTGTACAGGTTCCAATTAACCAGAAATCTGTATCCCTGTCCCCTGCTCCAGTTCTTCAGCCACATATTTATTTGCCACCTCATTATATTCCTATCCTCACTGTTGCATGGCACAGGCTGCCATTCCGAGATTATTACCCTTGGGGTCCTGCTTCTCAGATTCCTTCCTAACTCCCTGTTTATAGGACCTTATTTTTTCTGCCTATGACATTGGTACCAATATGCACCACGACTTTGGGCTGCTCACCCTCCCTTTCCAGGATATTGTGGATGCATTCAGAAACATCGCGAACGCTGGCATCTGGAAGGCGAACTACTATCTGTGCTATCTTTTTGCAACCATAAGACATAGGAGCAGTATTAGGCCATTCAGCCCATCGAGTCTCCTCTACCATTCCATCATGGCTGATGCCAGATCCCACTCAACCCCATACACCTACTTTCTCGCCATATCCTTTGATGTCCTGTCCAAGCAGGAAACAATCAACTTTTACCCACGGACTTAGCCTCCATTTCAGTCTGTGGCAGAGCATTCCACAGATTCACTACTCTCTGGCTAAAATGGGTACTGGCCCCCATTCCCAAATTACAGTAAACACTGGTTGCTGGATGGCTGTTGCAACACTTGGTTCAGCTTTGAACAGTACGACACTCAAATTGTCAAACTGGCATTCAAATTGTCATGAGCTTTGATGTTCTTTAATGATTTAATTGCAGCAATACTCTCTTCTTTGTTAGGTGGATCTGGGTTGACATCAAGGTCCTCTGCTGTCTCTTGTATGCCAGGTCCTTCACTTGGTGGTGATCTATCCAGTAATTTGCTGAAATACTGTTTTTCATGCTTGCTGTTTCTCAGTTGTCAGAAGCACATCAGGAGTTATCTCTGGTTTGCTTCCAGTTCCTCGTGCTGGTGAGGGCAGGAACAGGGAGATAGGGGATCTGAATGTGTGGATGAAGAGCTGGTGTGGGAAGCAGGGATTTAGATTCTTAGACCACTGGGATCTGTTTTGGGGTCAGGATGAATTGTACAAAGGAGACAGGTTGCACCTTAACAGGTGGGGGACCAGCATTCTGGCAGGCAGGTTTGCCACTGCTACACGGGAGGGTTTAAAGTAATAAGTGGGGGGGGGGGGGGGAGGAGATGAACTGGAAATATAAGGAAGGAGTTAAAGGGAAAGAGAGAATAAGAAAAGTTAAGAAGATGACAGAATTAAAGCATTAGAAAGCTCAGGAAGGGATCGGAGAGTATGGCCAACTGCAATAGGAATCGATATGAAAGATGAGGGGAGTAATGGATTAAAAGTATTATATATGAATACATGAAGTATAAGAAATAACATGGATGAGCTTGAGGCTCAGTTAGAAATTGGCAAGTATGATGTTGTAGGAATAACAGAGACATGGCTGCAAGAGGACCAGGGCTGGGAAATGAATATTCAAGGGTACACGTCCTATCAAAAGGACAGACAGGTGGGCAGAGGGGGTGGGGTGGCTCTGTTGGTGAGGAATGAAATTCAGTCCCTTGCGAGGGGTGACATAGAATCAGGAGATGTAAAGTCAGTATGGATAGAACTGAGAAATTGTAAGGGCAAAAGGACCCTAATGGAAGTTATCTACAGGCCCCCAAATTGTAGCCTGGATATAGGGTGCAAGCTGAATCAAGAGTTAAAATTGGCATGTCGCAAAGGTAATGCTACGGTAGTAATGGGGGATTTCAACATGCAGGTAGACTGAGAAAATCAGGTTGGTACTGGACCCCAAGAAAGAGAGTTTGTGGAGTGCCTCCGAGATGGATTCTTAGAACAGCTTGTACTGGAGCCTACCAGGGAGAAGGCAATTCTGGATCTAGTGTTGTGTAATGAATCGGATTTGATAAGGGAACTCGAGGTAAAGGAGCCATTAGGAGGCAGTGACCATAATATGATAAGTTTTAATCTACAATTTAAGAGAGAGAAGGGAAAATCAGAAGTGTCAGTATTACAGTTGAACAAAGGGGACTATGGAGCCATGAGGGAGGAGCTGGCAAAAGTTGACTGGAAGGATACCCTAGCAGGGATGACAGTGGAACAACAATGGCAGGTATTTCTGGGAATAATACAGAAGGTGCAGGATCAGTTCATTCCAAAGAAAAAGTAAGATTCTAAGGGGACCGTGGCTGAGAAGGGAAGTCAAGGACAGTATAAAAATAAAAGAGAAGAAGTATTACATAGCAAAGATGAGCGGGAAGCCAGAGGATTGGGAAACTTTTAAAGAGCAACAGAAGATAACTAAAAAGGCAATACGGGGAGAAAAGATGAGATACGAAGGTAAGCTAGCCAAGAATATAAAGGAGGATAGTAAAAGCTTCTTTAGGTATGTGAAGAGGAAAAAATTAGTTAAGACCAAAGTTGGGCCCTTGAAGACAGAAACGGGTGAATTTATTATGGGGAACAAGGAAGTGGCAGATGAGTTGAACAGGTACTTTGGATTTGTCTTCACTAGGGAAGACACAAACAATCTCCAGATGTAATAGTGGCCAGTGGACCTAGGGTAACGGAGGAACTGAAGGAAATTCATATTAGGCAGAAAATGGTGTTGGGTAGACTGATGGGACTGAAGGCTGATAAATCCCTAATGCCTGATGGTCTGCATCCCAGGGTACTTAAGGAGGACGCATTGTGGACGCATTGGTAATCATTTTCCAATGTTCTATAGATTCAGGATCAGTTCCTGAGGATTGGAGGGTAGCTAATGTTATCCCACTTTTTAAGAAAGGAGGGAGAGAGAAGACAGGGAATTATAGACCAGTTAGTGGTCATAGTGGTCATAGTGGTGGGGAAGATGCTGGAGTCAATTATAAAAGATGAAATAGCGGCACATTTGGATAGCAGTAACAGGATCAGTCCGAGTCAGCATGGATTTACGAAGGGGAAATCATGCTTGACTAATCTTCTGGAATTTTTTGAGGACGTAACTAGGAAAATGGACAAGGGAGAGCCAGTGGATGTAGTGTACCTGGACTTTCAGAAAGCCTTTGATAAGGTCCCACATAGGAGATTAGTGGGCAAAATTAGAGCACATGGTATTGGGGGTAGGGTTCTAACATGGATAGAAAGTGGTTGGTAGACAGGAAACAAAGAGTAGGGATTAACGGGTCCTTTTCGGAATGGCAGGCAGTGACTAGTGGGGTACCACAAGGCTCGGTGCTGCGACCGCAGCTATTTACAATATACATTAATAATTTAGATGAAGGGATTAAAAGTAACATTAGCAAATTTGCAGATGACACAAAGCTGGGTGGCAGTGTGAAATATGAGGAGGATGTTAGGAGAATGCAGGGTGACTTGGACAGGTTGGGTGAGTGGGCAGATCCATGGCAGATGCAGTTTAATGTGGATAAATGTGAGGTTATCCACTTTGGTGGCAAGAACAGGAAGGCCGATTACTATCTGAATAGTGTCAAGTTAGGAAAAGGGGAAGTACAAGGTCTAGGTGTTGTTGTGCATCAGTCACTGAAAGTAAGCATGCAGCTACAGCAGGCAGTGAAGAAAGCTAATGACATGTTGGCCTTCATAACAAGGGGAGTTGAGTATAGGAGCAAAGAGGTCCTTCTGCAGTTGTACAGGGCCCTGGTGAGACCACACCTGGGTATTGTGTTCAGTTTTGGTCTCCAAATTTGAGGAAGGACATTCTTGCTATTGAGGGAGTGCAGTGTAGGTTCACAAAGTTAATTCCCGGGATGGCGGGACTGTCATATGTTGAAAGATTGGAGCGATTGGGCTTGTATACACTGGAATTTAGAAGGATGAGAGGGGATCTGATTGAAACATATAAGATTATTAAGGGATTGGACACGCTAGAGGCAGGACACATGTTCCCGATGTTGGGGGAGTCCAGAACCAGAGGCCACGGTTTAAGAATAAGGGGTAGGCCATTTAGAACAGAGTTGAGGAAAAACTTTTTCACCCAGGGAGTTGTGGATCTATGGAAAGCTCTGCCTCAGAAGGCAGTGGAGGCCAATTCTCTGGATGCTTTCAAGAAAGAGTTAGATAGAGCTCTTAAAGATAGCAAAGTCAAGGGATATGGGGAGAAGGCAGGAATGGGGTACTGATTGTGGATGATCAGCCATGATCACATTGAATGGTGGTGCTGGCTCGAAGGGCCAAATGGCCTCCTCCTGCACCTATTGTCTATTGTCCTTGTCAAGGTCCTGCAAGGCCTGGTATCTGTGCTTAAGCTGAATGGCAAAGGCAGATCTCACACTGGTGACCGTGAGCTTTTCGACATTAAAATGTCTTTGTCCATGTGTTCTCCACGTACCATTGATCATTAAATGGTCAACACAGTTCTTGACACGTTTATTGGGTGAGCACCATGTCAGTTTGTGAATTTTACAGTGTGGAAAGAGGGTCCCTCCTATGATCATATTGTTGATGGCACAGAATTCCACCAGTCTTTTGCCATTGTTATTCATCGTTCCACGTCATGCATGCCCTCGATGTTAGAGTAGTGACTTGTTATTTTCCACTTTGGCGTTTAGATCTCCCATGATGATTATGTGGTGTTAACTCTATCTCTGATTGTAGCTGTTCATTGAACACCTCCTTTTCCTCAATGTCATTATCATTAGTTGGAGCATAGCTCTGGAGAACAGTTAGTCGAATGTAATAATTCTCTTTGCCAATTTCATCGACTGTGAGAAAGCCTTCATTAGCTCACACAGAAATACCCTATGGAAATTTATGAAACATTTTGGGATATGGCAGAAATCATCAGGAACTCCTGCAACATGTCGTGCAAAGTCATATATGTGGAAAAACTGTCAGAAAGCTTCAATATCAACATTGTGATGAAACAGGGATGTTTGATGTCTCCTCTCCTGTTCCTGTTGGCAATCCAGTAGATTATTGAAACATGCAAAAAGTGAAAAACAAAATAAAATCGAGGGGACAAGGTGGTGGCAACTTGATGACCTAGAGCGTGCAGATGACATCACTCTACTGTTTAGCTCCAACCAGCAGATTCAAGACCTGCCCGCTAACTCTGCTCAATCTCACAGTGAGACTTCCTGCTGGTCGCTGACGGAGTAGCAGCTTTCTGAATTTGCTCCTATTTTATTTACTTTACTGTTTCCAACCTGTTTTAAAACCTTACTCTTAAACTTGATATTGCTTCACTATGACTACAAGGAGTGCCAAAGGTACTAGAAATGAAGAGGATCCTCCTGCATCTTTGGAATCTATTATGGATTTGCTTCGAAGATGTAGAAAGGAATCCTCTGAGGAGTTCCAGCAACAATTTCAGCAGCTCAGATTTGAAATTAAACAGGTAGATGCAAAATTGGATTCTATTCAAAAACACTTAGTTGAACATGATAAACGAATTGAAGATAATAAAGCAACTCTGATGATTTTGGATGCGAAAATTGATGACTTACAAAAGCTTTGTAAAAAGCAATCAAAAGCTAATGAAAAATTAATGCAGAAGATTATCAACCTAGAAAACAGAAGCAGAAGAAACAACCTATGAATTCTGGGCCTTGAAGAGTTAACTGGAGATGATCAGCCTACGAAATTCTTTGCAAGTTTTTTGGCACAATTATTTCCTGAAATTTTATCATCTTTGCCTATGGTTGATCGAGCGCATAGATCCTCAGTTCCTAAGCCCACTCCAGGAGAAAGACCCAGATTAGTCATAGTCTGTTTACATGAATTTCAAACTAAGTAGCTTTTAATTTGTGAATCCCGTCGAAGAGGAATGATTGATTATAAAGGTCAAAAGATTAGAATCGTTGAGGATTTTTCACCTGAGGTCATGAATGAGCGTGGTAAGTTTAAAAAGGTTAAGTCATAACTTTTTAACAAAGGTTTCAAGCCTTCTCTTCGTTACCCTGCATGGCTCAGAATTATATTGAAGGATGGCTCGAAGAAGTATTCCGTTCAGTTGAAGATGCTCAAGAATTCTTGGAATCAGAAGATTAATTGCTCAGTATCTTTCTGCATGAATATCTGCCTCTCTTACTCTTGGTAACCCTTTGTAGCTAACTCTTTTTTTGAACCTTTTAGTGTTTTACTAAGAGAATAAGGCTTTAACGAGCTAATACCTTGAGTGTTAATGTATTTTGATCTTTGATTTGTTTTGATATTTTATATTATATGTATTTTTTTGAGGTTTTTCTCTATTAATAAGGCTTAGTATGGGTATTTATTATTTTATCATTTTGAAATTGCAATAATTAATCTCTGTGTACTTTTGGTATGTGGTTTAAGTTTTTTTCTCTCTCTGTTTTGTCTAGGTTGGAATGCAGCTAACCTTCATATAGATTTGAGCTAAAGCAGCAGGATTGTTTGGGGGGGTGACGTTATTAGTAGCAGCTGCCAACTATCTATTGGTCGACTTTCTGGCTTTGGGAGGGGGGAAGCACTCTTTTTCTGGAAGCTGTATTGGGTTCTCAGCCAAATCTGTTGCTTGGTTACCTTATCTCAAGGTTATATGTCTGGTTTTAATATACATTCCAGCACGGTCATTATCTTAACCTTTTAAACAGTATTAAAATAAGGAGACTTTCTGTGGAGACTTGGAATGAAATTTTTAAATTGGTTAACACTTCGTCACTATGTGCTCGCCACTCCCTCCTACAATTTAAAGTGGTCCACAGGGCCCACATGTCCAAAGACAAGCTATCTCATTTTTATCCCTATATATATATATATCTCCCTATTGTGATAGATGTAACAATGGAGAGGCTTCACTAATCCACATGTTTTGGACAGGTCCAAGACTTGAAAAATACTGGAAGGAAGTATTCCAAACTTTTTCTGTATTTTTTAAAGTAAATTTTAAGCCTGATCCTTTGACTGCCTTGTTTGGTATTGTTGGAGAAAAAGCATAACTTTGGAGACATCTGATTTGCATATATTGGCTTTTATTTCTCTTGTAGCTAGGTGATGCTTAAATGGAAGGATGTTGCTCAGCCTACTCACACTCAATGGTTACATGATGTTATGTCATGCTTAAATTTAGAGAAGATCCATTCAATTTCTGATTCTAACCAGACTTTCAAACATTGTGGGGACCATTCTTGAACTAATTTCAAACCTTTGATTTGGTGTTAAAGTACAGATGTTGGCTAATAACATAAATCACTGTGATAAGGATTTTTTTCCATCTTTCTTTCTTTACCAAACAGCTTCGACCTTGGTAGTGGGTTTAGATTCTTTTTTATAATAAAATTATTACAATTCAAATTACAATTTAATTAATGCATGTGTTTGATTATGAATATAGGGTACTGTGTTTGCAAGTGTGATTTAAATATGTATTTGTTACTATTCTATCTTTTTTTTGATTCATAATATGTATCCTTATGTACTTTGTATTCTTCTATGTGAAAATTAATAAAAATATTGAAAAAGAAAGCATTAGATCATAGTGATAAGTGATACAACCCTAGAAGAAGTGACTTCCTTTGTCTGTCTTGGAAGCATTGTGCATATATATGATGGAATGGATGAGGATGTCAAAGTCATGGTCAACAAGGCTAGAGTAGTTTTTTCAACATCTTCACCCAGCGCTATATTGAGGAAAACCAAAATCAGAATCTTCAACTCAAATGTTAAAACAGTGCTCCTCTATGGCTCTGAAATCTGGAGAATAACAAAGACTGTGCTCATAAATGTTGGAGTTCAGTTCCATAGTAGCTGGGTGTATCAATTTACTCAGAATGCTGAATTCCCACTACCAACCACAGGGAGAATTTCGCTCTTGGAATCCTTCGTCTCGCAAAGCAACCTTGCATCAGGGTTCTTCCCCCCCCCCCCCCACCCCCCGCTTTCAGATGGGATCTACTAGGCTTCTTCCCTGGTGGTCTTTTCTGCACACCTCCCATCAAAAAGACCCCAAACCAGACTACTGTCCTTCAGAAATCTCATCCCATGGGGTGGAGAGCTACAACACATGCTCAGGCAATCCTCATTGGCTGACACAACATTCCTAAATTGGTTAACATGGCTCCTTATCTTTAGCCAAAGCCAAATCACTCTTACTAGCATCACACATTGCTTTGACAGAAAACTGCTAAAATAAAAAAATCCTCACAACATAGCAGTAGAAATCTTACCCAGGGTATTACATTCTCCCTCCACCAAAACTGTCATGTCCTCATGATCTTGAAACTTATTAAACCATTATTAATAACAGTGTTCAAATGTACTTGGTGATTTCAGGCTCCCTAATCCATTTGTAAAAGGAAGACAACATATCTCACTATTGGGATGCATGCAATACTTTGTTTCCCCAGTGCATCATATGCCAGACTGTCAGGGGGTTTCCTTATGTTATCTTCAGCTTATTCAATTTCAGCCACCCCTTGTTACCATTCCTGTATACTAGAGGATTGCCTTTCCCTGTCTATCACTCGTACCTTCCGGCAACTCCCTGCCACCTGACTGAACTCAACTTTATCCCCAATTATATTGGAGCCCAGTTTTCCCTCACTGTCTATGATCCTGTCTGACATAAAGAAACAGGAGCAGGAGTCGGCCATCTGGTCTGTTGAGCCTGTTCCGCCATTCAATAAGAGCATGGTTGATCTGCCATGGACTCACCTCCATCTACCTGCCTTTTCTCCATAACCCTTAATTTTTCTGCTATGCAAAAATCTATCTAACCTTGTCTTAAATATATTTACTGAGGAGGCCTCCACTGCTTCATTGGGCAGAGAATTCCACAGATTCACCATTCTCTGGGAAAAGCAGTTCCTCATAATCTCCATCCTAAAATTACTCCCCTGAATCTTCAGGCTATGTCCCCTGGTAGTCCTTCCTGCTATATCTGATTGATTGATAATACCTATACAGAGATAGTGGACAGCACCTCTGTGACAGTCCCCCTCAGAAATCGATATATCGTTTTAGATACTGTTGGAGAGGTTGACCAGACAGAGGAAGACCACAGCAAACGGGACTCTGGCACACTGCCCTGTGCTGTGATCAAGAGAGCAAGGAGAAATGCCGTCGTTATAGTGGATTCCATAGTGAGGGGAACAGACAAGAGATTCTGCGGGCCGGACAAGTTACCCGGATGGTGTGTTGCCTCCCTGGTGCCAGGGTACGGGATGTCTCAGACCGGGTCCGGAGTATTCTGAGGAGAGAGGGCCAGCAATCAGAAGTCTTGGTACATGTTGGTACCAATGACATAGACAGAAAAAGAGAGGAGGTCCTGAAGGAAGATTACTGGGAACTAGGAAGAAAATTGAAAAGCCAGACCTCCAGAGTAATAACCTCAGGATTACTGCCTGAGCCACGCACTAATGATGGTAAGAATAGCAGAATTAAACAGATGAATGAGTGGCTAAGTAACTAGTGCAAGGGACAGGGCTTCAAATTCTTGGATCATTGGGATCTATTTTGGGGGAGGCATGACTTATACAGAAACGATGGGTTACACCTGAACTCAAAGGGTACTAATATCCTGGCGGGATTGTGTAATATAGCTGTGAGGAAGGGTTTAAACTAAGCTGCCAAGGGGAAGGAAACCAGGGTGTTAGAGCCGAGGAAGAGGAAAATAGAAATAAGTCAAAGATACTGTGCAGCAAAGATGGCAAGAAGGACAGGCCGGTGAATAGACAGGGTAATCTGCTGTGCGATAGAAATATAGCAATATCAATAACAGATACAGATCTAAATGTACTGTGCTTAAAAATGCACACAGCATTAGAAATAAAGTGGATGACCTTGTTGTACAGCTATAGGTTAAAAGATATGACATTGTGGCCATCACCGAGTCATGGCTAAATGATGGATGTGATTGGGAGCTGAATGTCCAAGGATACACCATGTCTAGGAAAGATAGGAAGGTAGGTAAAGGGGGTGGTGTGGCCCTGATGGTAAGCAACGATATCAAATCACTAGAAAGAAGGGACATAGGATCAGAAGAGGTAGAAGCCTTATGGGTCAAGTTAAGAAATGACAAGGGTAAAAAGACACTAACAGCAGTTATATACAGGCCTCCAAACAACAGCTAGGATGTGGACTGCAAGTTACAGCTGGAAATAGAAAAAGCTTGTCAGTAGGAAAATGTCAAGATAATTATGGGGGATTTTGATATGAAAGTGGATTGGGAAAGTCAGGAAGGTACTGGATCTCAGGAAAGGGAGTTTGTAGAATGCCTACAGGATGGCTTTTTGGAGCAGCTTATCCATAAGCCCACCAGGGGATCGGCTGTTTTGGATTGGGTGCTGTGTAATGAACCTGAGGCCATTAGGGAGCTAGAGGTAATGGAACCCCTTGGAAGTAGTGATCATAATATGATTGAGTTCAGTGTCAAATTTGAAAAGGAGAAGCTGGTATCAGGTGTATTGATATTTCAGTGGAACAAAGGAAATTGCATTGGTATGAAAGAGGAACTAGCCCAAGTTGATTGGAAAAGTAAGCTAGATGGAGGGACGGTAGAGCAGAATTGGATGAAGTTTCTTCAAAAAATAAGGAAAGTGCAGGAAAAATATAATCCAAGGAAAAAGAAAATCATGAATGGAAAAATGGCACAAATGTGGCTAACGAGAGAGGTTAAGGCTAAAATAAAAGCAAAAGAGACAGCATACAAGGAAGCAAAAATTAGTGGGAAAACGGAGGACTGGACGTCTTTTAAAAACTTACAGAAGGAAACTAAGAAAGTCATTAGGAAAGAAAAGATTAATTATGAAAGGAAGTTGGCAATTAACATAAAAAGGATACTAAGAGTTTTTTAAAAAATATATGAAGAATAAAAGAGTGACACGGGTAGATAAAGGACTGATTGAAAATGATGCTGGAGAAATTATAATGGGTAACAAAGAGATGGCAGAGGAACTAAGTGAGTATTTTGCAACAGTCTTCACAATGGAAGTCATTAGCAACATAACCTGATAGCCAGAGGTCTCAGGGAATAGAATTAGGTACAGTCAAGATTACTAGAGAGAAAGTGCTTGGGAAGCTAAATGGACTAAGAATAGATAAGTCTCCCGGACTGGATGAGGTGCACCCATCGGATCTGAAGGAGGTGGCTTTGGAGATTGTGGAGGCATTGGAAATGATCTTCCAGGAATCAATAGACTCTGGCAAAGTTCCGGAGGACTGGAAGGTCACAAATGTAGTTCCACTGTTTAAGAAAGGAGGTAGGCAGCAAAAAGAAAATTACAGACCTATTAGTCTGACATCGGTAGTTGGAAAGTTATTGGAGTCGATCCTCAAGGAAGAGGTTATGAAATACCTCGAGGTGCATGACAAGATAAGCCCAAGCCAGCATGGTTTCGTGAAGGGAAGATCCTGCCTCACCAACCTATTGGAATTTTTTGAGGTAATCTCAAATAAGGTTGACAAGGGAGAGGCTGTGGATGTTGTGTATTTGGATTTTCAAAAGGCATTTGATAAGGTGCCGCATAAGAGGCTGCTTAATAAGATGTGAGCCAATGGAATTACAGGAAAGATATTGGAATGGGTGGAACATTGGCTGATAGGCAGAAAGCAAAGGTGGGAATAAAAGGATCCTATTCTGGTTGGTTGCCGGTTACTAGTGGTGGTCTGCAGGGGTTAGTGTTGGGGCCGCTTCATTTTACACTGTGTATCGATGATTTAGATCATAGATTAAATGGTTTTGTGGCTAAGTTTGCAGATGACACCGAGATAGGTGGAGGAGCAGTCAAGATTACTGTTGAAGAAATGGAAAGGTTGCAGAGAGACTTGGTCAGTTTAGGAGAGTGGGCAAAGAAATGGCAGATGAGATACAATATTGAGAAATGTACGGTTGTGCATTTTGTAAGAAGAAATAATTGGGCAGATTATTATTTAGATGGGGAGAAAATTCAAAAATTGGAAATGCAAAGGGACTTGGGGGGTCCTCGTGCAGGATATCCTAAATGTTAACCACCAGGTTGGATTGGCAGTAAGGAAAGTGAATGCTACGTTGGCATTCATTTCAAGAGGAATAGTGTATAAGAGTAAGGAGGTGTTAATGAGGCTCTATGGGGAACTGGTGAGACCTCATTTGGAATACTGTGTGCAGTTTTGGGCCCCCTATCTTAGAAGGGGTGTACTAATGTTGGAGAGAGTTCAGAGAATATCTATGACGATGATTCCTGGAATGCAGGGGCTAACATATGAGGACCGTTTGTCGGCTCTTGGACTGTATTCATTAGAGTATAGAAGAATGAGAGGGGATCTCATAAAAATGTTGAAAGGGTTGGACAGAGTAGATGTGGAAAGGCTGTTTCCCTTGGTGGGTGAGTCCAGGACAAGAAGCCAGTCTTAGAATCAGAGGATACCCATTTAAAACAGAGATGAGGAAAAATTTTTAGCCAGAGGGTCGTGGATTTGTGGAATTTGTTGCCACATACAGCTGTGGAGGCCCAATCATTGAGGGTGTTTAAGGAGGAGATTGATAGGTATCTAATTAGTCAGGGTATCAAAGGATATGGGGAAAAAGCCAGAAATTGGAACTAGATGGGAGAATAGTTTAGCTCATGGTGGAGCAGACTAGATGGGTCGCATCACCTACTTCTGCTCCTTTGTCTTGTGTGATCTTGTGATCTGACTTGGGGCTGAGAGATTCAGACAGCTCTTCATCAATTCTTGGGGAGTTTGCATAAGGTAAAGCATAACCTCATCCTCTGACTCTACAGTATTCACTGAAATCACGCTATTGTCAGCTTGTTCCCTTTTTGTTCTGCTCCTCCTGTGCAGAGTTCTGGGTCTGTGTCAGGTTCTAGATCAACATGTACTTCCTTTCCTAGGGATAAAATGTGATTTTGATGGAGAATTTGGACAGGACCACGTGCTAGTCAGAGTAGAAATAGGAGGATATTTCAGTTGAATACGTGGCTTGAAAAATGGTGCAAGGGGGAGGGATTCAAATTTCTGGGGCATTGGAACCAGTTCTGGGGGAGGTGGGACTGGTATAAACAGGACGGTCTGCACCTGGGCTGGACTGGAACCAATGTCCTAGGGGGAGCGTTTGCTACTGCTGTTCAGGAGGATTTAAACTAATGTGGCAGGGGGATGGGAACAAGTGCAGAGAGACAGAGGGGTGTAAAATGAGGGTAGAAGCAAAAAGCAGTAAGATGAAAAGTAAAAGTGGCAGGCAGGCAAATCCAGGGCAAAAAGCAAAAAGGGCCACTTTTCAACATAATTGTATAAGGGCTAAGGGTGTTGTAAAAACAAGCCTGAAGGCTTTGTGTGTCAATGCGAGGAGCATTCGTAACAAGGTGGATGAATTGAATGTGCAGATAGTTATTAATGAATATGATATAGTTGGGATCACAGAGACATGGCTCCAGGGTGACTAAGGATGGGAGCTCAACATCCAGGGATATTCAATATTCAGGAGGGATAGGCAGAAAAGAAAAGAAGGTGGGGTAGCATTGATGGTTAGAGAGGAGATTAACGCAATAGAAAGGAAGGACATTAGCCTGGAGGATGTGGAATCGATTTGGGTAGAGCTGCATAACACCAAGGGGCAGAAAGCGCTGGTGGGAGTTGTGTACAGGCCACCTAACAGTAGTAGTGAGGCTGGGGATGGCATTAAACAGGAAATTAGAAATGCGTGCAATAAAGGAACAGTAGTTATAATGGGTGACTTCAATCTACATATAGATTGGGTGAACCAAATTGGTAAGGGTGCTGAGGAAGAGGATTTCTTGGAATGTATGCGGAATGGTTTTCTGAACCAACATGTCGAGGAACCAACTAGAGAGCAGGCCATTCTAGACTGGGTATTGGGCAATGAGGAAGGGTTAGTTAGCAATCTTGTCGTGCGAGGCCCCTTGGTTAAGAGTGACCATAATATGGTGGAATTCTTCATTAAGATGTAGAGTGACATAGTTAATTCAGAAACAAAGGTTTTGAACTTTTAAAAAAGCGGCACACCTGAGGACTGGGAGAAATTCAGAGACCAGCAGAGGAGGACAAAGGGCTTAATTAGGAAAGGGAAAAAAAGATTATGAGAGAAAGCTGGCAGGGAACATAAAAACTGACTGTAAAAGCTTTTATAGATACATGAAAAGAAAAAGATTGGTCAAAACAAATGTAGGTCCTTTACAGTCAGAAACAGGTGAATTGATCATAGGGAACAAAGACATGGCAGACCAATTGAATAACTACTTTGGTTCTGTCTTCACTAAGGAGACAGAATAATCTTCCGGAAATAGTAAGGGACTGAGAGTCTAGTGAGATGGAGGAACTGAGGGAAATACATTTTAGGTGGGAAGTGGTGATAGGTAAATTGAAGGGATTAAAGGCACATAAATCCCCAGGGCCAGATAGTCTGCATCCCAGAGTGCTTAAGGAAGTAGCCCAAGAAATAGTGGATGCATTAGTGATAATTTTTCAAAACTCCTTAGATTCTGGATTAGTTCCTGAGGATTGGAGGGTGGCTAATGTAACCCCACTTTTTAAAAAAGGGAGAGAGAAACCGGGGAATTATAGACCGGTTAGTCTGACATCGGTGGTGGGGAAAATGCTAGAGTTGGTAGATAGATAGATAGATACTTTATTCATCCCCATGGGGAAATTCAACTTTTTTTCCAATGTCCCATACACTTGTTGTAGCAAAACTAATTACATACAATACTTAACTCAGTAAAAAATATGATATGCATCTAAATCACTATCTCAAAAAGCATTAATAATAGCTTTTAAAAAGTTCTTTAAGTCCTGGCCGTAGAATTGTAAAGCCTAATGGCATTGGGGAGTATTGACCTCTTCATCCTGTCTGAGGAGCATTGCATCAATAGTAACCTGTCGCTGAAACTGCTTCTCTATCTCTGGATGGTGCTATGTAGAGGATGTTCAGAGTTATCCATAATTGACCGTTGCCTACTCAGCGCCCTTTGCTCAGCTACCGATGTTAAACTCTCCAGTACTTTGCCCACGACAGAGCCCGCCTTCCTTACCAGCTTATTAAGACGTGAGGCGTCCCTCTTCTTAATGCTTCCTCCCCAACACGCCACCACAAAGAAGAGGGCGCTCTCCACAACTGACCTATAGAACATGTTCAGCATCTCACTACAGACATTGAATGACGCCAACCTTCTTAGGAAGTACAGTCGACTCTGTGCCTTCCTGCACAAGGCATCTGTGTTGGCAGTCCAGTCTAGCTTCTCGTCTAACTGTACTCCCAGATACTTGTAGGTCTTAACCTGCTCCACACATTCTCCATTAATGATCACTGGCTCCATATGAGGCCTAGATCTCCTAAAGTCCACCACCATCTCCTTGGTCTTGGTGATATTGAGACGCAGTATCAAAGATGTGATAACAGCACATTTGGAAAGAGGTGAAATCATCGGACAAAGTCAGCATGGATTTGTGAAAGGAAAATCATGTCTGACTAATCTTATAGAATGTTTTGAAGATGTAACTAGTAGAGTGGATAGGGGAGAGCCAGTGGATGTGGTATATTTAGATTTTCAAAAGGCTTTTGACAAGGTCCCACACAGGAGATTAGTGTGCAAACTTAAAGCACATGGTATTGGGGGTATGGTATTGATGTGGATAGAGAATTGGTTGGCAGACAGGAAGCAAAGAGTGGGAGTAAACAGGACCTTTTCAGAATGGCAGGCAGTGATTAGTGAAGTACCGCAAGGCTCAGTGCTGGGACCCCAGTTGTTTACAATATATATTAATGATTCAAACGAGGGAATTAAATGCATCATCTCCAAGTTTGCGGATGACACGAAGCTGGGTGGCGGTGTTAGCTGTGAGGAGGATGCAGGGTGACTTGGATAGGTTAGGTGAGTGGGCAAATTCATGGCAGATGCAATTTAATGTGGATAAATGTGAGGTTATCCACTTTGGTTGCAAGAACAGGAAAACAGATTATTATCTGAATGGTGGCCGATTAGGAAAAGGGGAGGAGCAACGAGACCTGGGTGTCATTGTACACCAGTCATTGAAGGCGGGCATGCAGGTACAGCAGGCGGTGAAAAAGGCGAATGGTATGTTGGCATTCATAGCAAAAGGATTTGAATACAGGAGCAGGGAGGTTCTACTGCAGTTGTACAAGGCCTTGGTGAGACCGCACCTAGAATATTGTGTGCAGTTTTGGTCCCCTAATCTGAGGAAAGACATTCTTGCCATAGATGGAGTAGAGAAGGTTCACCAGATTGATTCCTGGGATGGCAGGACCTTCATATGAAGAAAGACTGGATTGACTAGGCTTATACTCACTGGAATTTAGAAGATTGAGGGGGGATCTTATTGAAACGTATAAAATTCTAAAGGGATTGGACAGGCTAGATGCAGGAAGATTGTTTCCGATTTTGGGGAAGTCCAGAATGAGGGGTCACAGATTAAGGATAAAGGGGAAGCCTTTTAGGACCGAGATGAGGAAAAACTTCTTCACACAGAGAGTGGTGATTCTGTGGAATTCTCTGCCACAGGAAACAGTTGAGGCTGGTTCATTGGCTTTATTTAAGAGCAAGTTAGATATGGCCCTTGTGGCTAAAGGAATCAGGAGGTATGGAGAGAAAGCAGATACAGGGTTCTGAGTTGGATGATCAGCCATGATCATACTGAATGGCGGTGCAGGCTCAAAGGGCCGAAGGGCCTACTCCTGCACCTATTTTCTATGTTTCTATGACCATTTCCATCCTCTGGCTTCACCAGAAAACTGGCAAATTTGGCATCTGGATCTCCTCTATGTAAAGCATAAGAACCCAGTGGTCAGCCAACTTATGTTTCCCTGGTAGCCCCAGATTTCTCATTAAAACTATCTCCAGGCATCAGTTGAGAGAACCAAATCTTTTGATCATATCTCCTTGGTTTTGATTGGTAGCAGAAGCAGCTGCTAGCTCAGATTTTTGCAGATCTTTCCTCATGTCAGACACATACTTGAGATGCACCTTCTGTGGCAAGTTTTCACCGCCAGTTCCAAAACCGAGATCTACCAGTAATCTCTCTTTGCATCTGAACGCCAAATAGTATGGTGAACAGCCAGTAGCTTCATTCTGTGTACAGCTGTAGCAGTGTGACATGCCCAATATGCTGGCTCCACTTGTTCTTTTTGTTGGCATCCAGGGTTCCAAGCATGTTTAGCAAAGTCTGGTTGAACCTTGACAGGCTGAGGATCATCCTGAGGGTGATGTGACATGGTCCGTGACTGCTCGATTCTGAGAATGCTCAGTAACTCATGTATGAGCCGACTCAAGTTCCCTTTCCTGATCACTGTGGGTCATCCTTAGGAGGCCACAATGAACAAAATACATCTCCCATAACACTTTGGCAACTGGATATGCTCTCTGATCCTTCGTGCAGTAGACTTGAGCATATCTGGTGTAGTGATCTGTGATGACCAAGATATTCACAACGTTTTGGGAATCAGGCACATGGAGAGGAAATCCATACACACTAACTCAAGTGGTCCTCTGCTCTGTAATGGAGATAATGGAGCAACTCTTATTTGGCAGCGTCTTTGTCCAAATACATTGTATACATGACTGACAGTACTGTTCAACCCCATGTTTTATGTGAGGCCAATAGAACCAAACTCAGACCAATCCATTGGTTTTGTCAAACTCCAAAAGACAAGAGTAATCATGCTGGTGACTTCAGTACAATTTTCCAGCAAAACCAACTGGGAACACTGACGTCTGTCCAGAGGAGACAGTATAAAACCTTGCCCCCCAACTCTGTTTCATTCTTGCACCATTAGAAGTACGATAGGGGGTTTTGTCTGCTCAATTTTGTCTAATGAATCCCGTTTACTGATTGGGTACAGTCCAACCCCAAAGCATTCCTTTTGTTCTCGCTGCCTCTCTATGAATGGATTTAATTTGTAACCCTAACCCTGATGACAGATTGACTGAGATGGAAAGTTTCTCTCTGAGCAGCTGTGGCCCAATGGGTTTCCAGCATTTAATTCTATTTTAATGATAAAAGTTCTTAAAATAAGCTGTAAACAAGAGACAGAATTTTAAATTACTCCATTTCATCTGATGCTAGTTTATTATGAATTTTACAACAATAATTCTTAACATATTCTGTGTACTTGCACAGTCTTGCACTGATGACCTCATGGATCAATAGGAACTTGAATAGAATAAACAGTCTAGGCTACAAAGCGCTTTTTGCAGGATATCCTATGGATTTACTTGAATAATTTTGCTGATAAATTCAGGAATACATTTCTTGTTTAGAAGTTAGATTAAGCATGTACTTTCTACTATGTCTAACAATTGTTTGACTAGCCAGAAGACAACCTACAACTGCAACAATGTGAACTTATTTCTTAATATAAAATGAACACACAGAAACAGAACCCTGTACAATGTTAACTGGCCAAAGCACACACAGAATTACTCTTCTCTTTACACGATTCAGTTATGCACTGAAGATCCTTTAAAAAGTCTTCTTTCAAGAGTTCTTCATGGTCTCTTGCAGCACACCTTTGATAATCTTCAAGGTAATTCTAAATGAAATAAAACACTTTTTTAAAGTGTATTCTTAAAGGAAAGCATCGCAAATGAATATTTGACCTTTAAATCAGGAACTGTCATGGCCCTAAGTTTAAAGCCATGGGAAACCAAAGTCACTTGCAAACCAACACCCACCCAATGCATTTCAGATTCTAATCGCAGTATCAAGCTTGACCAGTGGAGTGCCCAGACTCTGCTAACTGGTGAGCACTAAGTGATTTGTACACAAGCTGGGAAGTTCATAAACCCAGTAGAAAAATGGCCAGCAGAACGGATATGCAATATGTCTGTAGATGGATACCTAGCCCAAGCTATGGCAATATTATTCAGTGGCTACGTGTAATCACTATTGAGAACACAAAATCAGTCCCATCAAAGATGCCGCATGATAAAAAAAACATGCAGCATAACTCTAGTCATTAGTTCACAAAACCATGAAACAACTGGATTACCATGCACTGCAAGGAGGTGCACATCACTATCACTTTAGTTCTGTTGCCGGGTAGGCAGAAACTGGAGACCTTAAAAATATCATTGCATTTTTATTTATTCTAGCAATTTCAAACCATCCCTTCCAGGTAAAGCTGTTATTGAATGCACCCAATACAGCCTTATGCGGTGTTGGAACTGAACGATACAGCACAGGAACAAGCCCTGCAGCCCACAATGCCTTCACTGAAACAATGCAGAATTAAACCAATGAATTCACTTCTGGATTCATGCTCCTCCATTATCTACATATCCACTGTGTCTATCCAATTACCTCTTACCTCTGGTTATCAAACCACCCCCATCCTCACCATTGGGAAAATAATCCAGATACTCACCACTGTGTAAAAAAAATCCTGCTGCACACAACTCCTTTTAATTGTCTCCCTGCCAACTAAAATGCAACTGACATATCACCCCTGTGAAAATGACTGTCTCTATCCTATCTCACAACCTTATGTTCTCAGACCTGCGTTCAGCCTCTGATGCAGCTCTGAAGCCCGAGATGTTATTCTTTGATCTTTCCATCCCATCCACATTCCATCTGAAAGCACAATCCATCATTATCAGCTCCCCATTTGAATGCAAGTTGCCTTTCTCTCAACCACGTCTCCGTGCAAACAAACACGTTCTAATCAATACTCAGTTCATTTGCCTTGCTAATCTTGATTAAAATAGACACAAGTCACTCTTCCATTCCTCTCACACTCATATCTGCCACTCCTGCTGCATTGACTTGCTTTTCCTTTGAGTCTACTGTACAAACTCCTGCTGACAACCATTCTACACTGTCTCCTACTCACCTGCCACATTAGCTTCAAACACTCTTGAACAGCAGGAGTAAACCTTTCCCCAAAGGACATTTCACCTATTCTTTTCCGCAACCTTTCCACAAGGTTGCTCCCCTTTTGGGGTTCTCTGGGTTCAACGAAAAGGTGTAATTGTTCATCTTTTACGCCTTTTTTATGATCTCAAGACACAATTCGATATTAAGAACACCAAGTACAGCAGGTGATCGATAGCAATAGGGCTGGACATTGCACACAGGGCAATATTGCCTATGTCAGAGGCAGTGCGCAGAGCACAGTCCAATGGACAGTGCAGGTAGCTGGCTAGAATATTTTTGTTGCGATTGTTGAACATCGGTAATGTAGAATACTACGAGTCTGATTCATTGGCGAGACTGATGGCAGTGGAGATGCGTTGCCTTGGCTGTTGCATGGACAAGGCTTGCCTCAGGATGGCCTGTTGCAGAAACAGCTGCTGTGTTCCTTACTGGGTCGGGCTTGTCCCCTCCATTTGTCCACAGCTGCACACGTGAGCTGCAAGCTGTTCTTACAAAAACATGGCTGCAGGCAACTTCCATGCAGCATCAATCAACAGGCCATGACATTCAGGGATTTGGGTTATACATTTTCTTTAAAATTAATTTCTTTGTAACCATGTTTTTCTGCTATTATTATACACGCCGTATGTGCCGTGTGTGACTGTTCGCACTGCGATTTGCACCTTGGCCCCAGACAAATGCTGCATACATGTGTATGGTTGAATGACAATTAAACTTGAACTTAGTGCTTGTTACAGGTCCAGCATTTTTTGTACACATCCATCTTCCCCAGAAACAATCCCAGAGATCCCAAAATCTAAAGCTCTCCCACTTACACATTTAATTGACCTATCCTCTTGTTTCACATTCAGCACAAATACATACACACCAGTGACTCAAGTTCAATTCCCTTCACCGTTGGTAAAGAGTTCTCCTTGTGCTTCACTTTTCTCCCACATCCCAAAAACACATGGGTTAGAAGGTTAATTGTTTGGCACGGGCTTGTCAGGCCAAAAGGACCTGTTACTGTGCAGTATCTCTAAACAAAAATAAAATAATCCATCCTGCAGGGAAGGCCTTAGAACTACAATATGCTGTGAGAAGTTAAGCACAAAGGATTGAGTCCTCCTTTTACATCTGCAATTTGGAAAGGACCTTTAAAATGCACGCTATTCTCTGTCCCTATACAGTCTTTTACCAAATGCACAAATACTCTGACATTGTCCTCCCAAAAACTAGTATAGAATATTTGCCACAGACCCATCTTCCAAAATCAACACTCTTTTGAGATCTCTGTGGAACATGCTATGGTGTCTGTCTCCCCTTTGCTTTAAATACTAGCAAAGGAAAAAGATTCTTATTACCGACCCTATTTATAGTTTCTGTAACATTGTGTACTGGTCTGGTCACCCACGGCCACTCAAATGGTTCCAGCCCAGCCAGCTGAAATTGACATAATTGAAAAGGCCATGACTTGGTTTAGAGGTATAAATTACAGACCTTTCCCATACACATTTTTCTTACCAGCTAAATGAATTTTAAGATCCTCACCTCTATAATGGTAACATGCTGGATCATTGTCTCCAAGGCAAAGTGCAAGTCGTTTTTCGCCTTTCTCTTTGCTTCTGTGGTCTTTAGCTCCAATTCATCAGCCCTGGCAAGCAAATCATTATAGTACAACCTTTTAGAGAGAAGTAACATTTGTCCCAGAATCTGGCAGTGAAATAGTTTATTACCCCCCATTCCCCATGAGCAGAACATTGAGAATCTGAGAGAATTCTTGGCACTCTCATGCTGATCCTAGCAAGGACCAGTGCTGGCATCCTTGATGTTTTTGTTGTTTGGATATGAATGTAGAGGTAGGAATACAAGTTTGAAGACAAAAGTCCTGTCCTGTGGGTAGCAAGGATTGTCTTAAGCCATTGAATAATAATGATGATCAGGAAGGTGAATATTGGAAGTTGAAACAAGGAAAAGGCAAGTGAACACAAGAACCTTGACGTACAAGCCCATAAATCCCTTAAAATGGCAGCACAGATTGATAAAACGATGAAGGCATATGGGTATGTTTGCTTTCATCAGCTGTGTCATATTCCAGCTTTATAACATTGCTTAGGTCAAGCCTTGAGTACTATGTACAGCTCTGACCAAGACATCATAAGAATCAAAATCAGGGCTAACACTGGCATATGTTGTGAAATTTGTTAATTTAGTGCAACAGTACAATGCAATAGATGATAATATAGAAAAAAATTGGTAAATCAATTACACTAAGTATATTTATGTATATTAAAGTTAAATTAAAAATAGTGCAAAACAGAAGTAGTATATATTTTAAAAAGTGAGGTAGTGTTCTTGGGTTTATTGTCCATTTAGAAATCAGATTGCAGAGGGGAAGAAGCTGCACCTGAATTGCTGACGGTCTTGGGTGATGAATGTCTTTTAATCATGGACAAATCCTTTCTGAGGCACTGCTCCTTGAAGATGTCTTGGATACTACAGAGACTCGTACTCAAGACGGAGCTGACTCATTTCTGCAGCTTCTTTTGATCCTGTGCAGTAGCCACCCTCCCCCCCCCCCCCACCATGCCAGACAACGATGCAACTGTGGAAATGAAGGTGTTAAGCACTGAACTATAGTCAACAAACACCATCCTGACATGGGTGTTTGCATTGCACTGGAGAAGGTGCAGAGAAGATTCACCAATTTGTTGCTTGGACTGTACGTTTCATTTTTAAGAGATTGGATAGGTTGGAGGACACAAGAGACGGCAAATGCAGAAACAGAAGACACTGTGGGAACTCAGTGGATCAAGAGGCACCTGTGGGAGAAGGGGAATTATCTGAAAGACGGAAATTCACCTGCTCCCATTTAGTCTTAAATTGTTAACTAAGATTATAGAAAAAAAATCAGATCCATAATAGCAGACATAGGCTATTTATTACAGACATAGGCTACAATTTCTGCACTTACCTCGAACAGGGTACAAGGGAACATCTTGTCTGGCCCTGGGGATAGGTCCACCCTAATTTTCCTCAAGAAAGCAAATGCCACCTCCTCTGTAATTTGTATAGAGTCCATGACCTTACTACTGCTTTGCCTCGCATCTATAGACTGTCAATCTCCCGATTACATACAGATGCAAATTAAAAATCCATCTAGGATGCCCTCTGTCTTGTGGCCCCACACAAGTTACCATTCTGATCTTCCTTTTGTTCTGAACACATCTGTGGAAACCCTTGGGGTTCTCCTTCACCTTGTCTGCTAGAGCAACGTCTTGCCTTTCTTTAGCTTTCCTGATTTCTTTAAGTGTTCACTTGCATTTCTTATATTTCATAAGAACCTCATTTGTCCCTACCTGCCTATACCTGCTATGTGCCTTCTTTTTTCCCTTAACCTCAATATTTCTCAAAACCAAGGTTCCCTAAACCTATTATCTTTGCCTTTTATTCTGACAGGCACATACAAGGTTTGTACTCTCAAAATTTCACTCTTGAAGGTCTCCCACTTACCAGGTACACCTTTGTCAGAAACGAGTCTGTCCATATCCACACGCCACATCCTTTCTGATAGCATCAAAATTAGCCTTTCTCCAATTTAGAATCTCAACGCAAGGATCAGACCTATCCTTCTCCATAATTGCCTTGAAACTAATAGCGATCACTAGATGGAAACTGTTCCATTACACAAACTATCATCAGGCCTCTCTCATTCCTTAATAGGAGATCAAGTATTGCACTCTCTCTTTGGGACTTCCATCTACTGATCAAGGAATTAGACATAACTGCATGTCTTTGTGAGTGTCAGGTCATGCCTCATGAGCCTGATTGAATTATTTGAGGAAGTGACAAAACATATCAATAAAGGCAGAGCAGTAGATATGATGCATATCGTTCTTGATATTTGACAAGGTTCCCCATGGTACGTTCATTCAGAAAGTCATGAAACATGGGATGAGGGAAACTTACCTGTGTGGATTCAGAATTGCTTTGTACATAGCAAACATGTCAGTAAGTTTCCAGAAGACATGAAGGTTGGTGGTCTTGTGGATTGTTGAGGTTTTCGTTGGTTACAGTGTGGCATTGATGGGGTGCATGGTTGGGCTGAGAAGAGGCCGGTGGAGTTCAATCTGGAAATGTGTGGTCACTTTCGAAAGTCAAACTTGAAGGCAGAATGCATGGTTAAATGCAGGATATTTAATTATGGAGGAAATATGGGATCTTGGTTTCTATGTTAATAGATCTTGCAAAGTTGCCTCTTAGATTTTTGGTGTTGTTAAGGATGAGTATGGTGTGCTGGCCTTCATTAGTTGAGGAACTGAGTTCCAGAGGTCCAGTCAGTGTCGGGAGCAGAGCACTGTGAAATAAATAAAAGTACGGAAGGGACAAGCAGGCGGCTATTGTTGGGAGTAGGCCAGCGGTGAGAGTAGCAGCGTCAGGCTTTGACTCAAGAGGCTTCGATGAGAAGAGGCTGAGGCCAAGGAAACAGGTTAGAAGATTTGGTCTTGGTGGCCCATTGTGCAGATATGGCAGTGGATGTGGGAATTCATGGAACCCGATAGTCTTCCTGATGACTACACTTGCGGGAAGTGCAGCCAACTCCAGCTCATGAAAGACTATCAAAGCTAGCTTGCATTTACCCTCATAATTTTGTACACCTCTATCAAAACTCCCCTTAATCTTCTATATTCTAGGGAATAAACTAACCTACTCACTCTTTCCTTATAAATCATATCCTCTGAGTCCTGGCAACAGCTTTGCAAATTTCCTCTGTACTCTTTCAATCTTTCCTGGAAGCAGGTGACCAAAACAGCACAATACTCCTAATTAGGCCTCAACAATGCTTCAAACTACTTCAACATAACATCTCAACTCTTTTGCATTCCTGGCTTTGTCTGAGGTCTCAACAACATGTCTCACATCCATCCACTACCTGTTCTGACGCTCTGGTTCCCATCTCCCTGCAACTCTAGTTTAAACCTCCTCACCCCCACGCTCTTCTAGCAAATCTTGCCAATAGCATATTAGCCACCCTCCCTGGAAGAGAACCCAATTATCCAAAAGTCTGAAGCCTATCCTCCTCCAACAACTCCTTAGCTGTGTGTTAAACTGTACAATCTTCCTATTTCTAGCCCAGTACATGTAAAGAAAAAGCCTGTTGATCCCTCACCATAATGATGCAGAAATGATTCCCAGATACATTCCAGCAATTCATTATCTACATTGTTAGAATCCATTTTATCTGTGGAGTCAATTATAGATTAAAATTTCTGAGGATTATAGTATTTCTCCTATACCATGCTGATCTAGTTTCATAAATATCAAACCCTATATCAGACTTAAATACCTACAAACTATTCAGCTACTGTTTTCTGCCCCTAAGCTGATCATTATTATTCACAAGACTCCCCATGAAATCTACTGGGTGGCATTAACCTTTACAGATTTCCCATCCTGAATTAGTAAACTTAAGCACAAAGTTTTGATTTAATTAATGCATATGTGAATGTTTTCAATGACAACTGTATTTTTTTTTACAGTTCTTGAGAAACTGAAGGTTATTGAATAACTAAATTCAGAAATATTCAAATGAAATGACACATTTGATAGCTAACAAACAGAGAGGAGAGAAGGAATCTCTGCTTTAATGCCTTTCATGCTTCTGTTGCTGGACAAATGCTTTGGGAGTGGCCTATGCTGTGCCAATGAGTTGCGAGCTAAGGCCCTAATGCAAGGTTAAGCTCTGACAGTCAAAACTTGTGCAAGATTGTACTGGAAGAAAGCCTTAATCTTGAACAGGCAATTGGAAAATTCAAGTGAGAGGAAGATGTGCCACGAATTGCTTTGCACAAGATTTTGTGTGTACTATAAATCCTATGACAAGTGTTAATAAGATTTTAAAATATTTGAAAAATGCCACAGTACATCCCAGCTCACAATAAATAGGACAAATCCTATCCAGATAAATAGAGCAAAGTCAGGGATGGTGTTAATGACAACGCATCAAGCTGCATTTAGTCTGCTTTAGGAGGCAGCTCAGCTTCAAGGACAACTTGCTTCCACTATTGTGGCTTCTGAGGTGGCATACAAGGCCAGACTCCACAGATGGAGCAGATAGTGGCTGATGGAACTATACTTGGTTAATCTAGAACAGGGTGCACACTTTCTGCTGCTGAAGCATGTCTTCTGTGTGCTCCCAATGCATGGCCTCCAAGATTCTCCTCCTCCAGCGCTCCTGGGCCAGAGGTTCCCAAGGAACTGCGGGAATGTTGCATTTCATCAAAGCGGCTTTGAACACATGCTTAAATCTTTTTTCTCTGCCATCTGGCAACCACTTCCAGCACAGAGCTGTGTTTGGGGACTTCTCAGGGCAATGCTCCTAGTCATTTCTTCGGCAGTTTGAACGGGGCACGACTGCGCAAGCGCGTGAAGGTTGGTCTCTGAGATAGCTGGAGAGTTTAAAAAGTGAGCAGATTAACAGAGTGGGCGACGGAACATTGGGAGACAGAGTAGGAAGGCTTTGGCTTGAGGGGCTTCGGTGAGCAGAGGACGAACTTGCTCCTAGACCAGTAAGGCCGGTCAGCTCCTTTAATTAATCTAATTAACTTAGGAGGTGGTCTTTTTTACCCCTTGGCAAATTGGCCTGGACAGACGGAGGAACAGCAGGGCTCACACAGCTAACGGTTTAAAAAGTTTGTGTGTTTGGTGAGGTAAGTGGGTGAGTAGACTTACTTTTCCTTGTTTCATTCCTGTGGAATTAGGTAGCATGTCAGCAGGGTTAGTGCTTTGTTCAGGGTGTCAGATGTGGGAATCCTGGGAGACCTCCAGCCACCCTGATGGCCACATTTGCACCAGGTGCACCAAGATGCAGCTCCTCAGAGATGGTGTTAGGGATCTGGAGCTGCAGCTTGCTGACTGACTGCTTATTAGGGAAAGTGAAGAGGTGATAGACAGGAGCTACAGGGAGGTAGTCATCCCTAGGCTACAGGGGTCAGAAAACTGGGTGACTGTCAGGAGAGCGAAGGGAAATGCCCAGATAGTGGAGAGCACCCCTGTGGTTGCACCTCTCCCCCCCGCCCCCACAAGCAACGTATATTGTTTTGGATGCTGTTGAGGGGGATGACCTGACAGGGGGCGGACACGGTGACTGGGTCTCTGGCACTGACCCTGGCGCTATTGTGCAGGAGGGAAGGAGGGAGATGAGGAATGCAGTAGTCATAGGGGATTCCATAGTTAGGGGAACAGACAGGTGTTATGATACCAGCCCCCTCCTTTGTGAGAATTGCAAGAGCCCTAGTGAAAGGGGGGTCAATGACCCGAGAGAGAGAGCAAGAGAGAGAGAGAGACAGGCCGAATGGACACAGGAAATGGAAAGACAGCGACGTGCTGGATACCGCATTCCACTGGGACAAAAGCTGGAGACTGTGGCATTGTTCTCAGGAGACACCTGGGAACTGCAGACGTGCCAACTCGCAGGGACATTGTAAAGCCCTCGGGCAAAGTGGGCTGGTTGAGAGAGAGATTGCATCACCTGCAACCTGATTGACACCTGAGATCCCATGAGGCAGTATAAAGAAGGGTCTGAAAGAGGACGACCCTCAGACGCACCAAGGAGACACCAAGAAGCACGATACCGCTTCCCGTGGGAACGGGAAGCCATTTTGAAGGAAGCCACGTGCGTTAAATTCCGAATGCGGGGTTTGTGGCTAGAAACAACGGGGAAGATCGCTCCCCTGATTCCACAGATGTTTTGGGCAAGTTTTTCCGTTTATCTCTCTCTCTCTCCAACACGTGAAACCAAAAGGGAAAAGCCTGCAGACTTCAGAGTGACTCTTTATATTTCCAATTGGACTCAGTATTATACCCTAGACAACGAAAGAGCTTATTTCTGAGTGATTATTAATGTACCTGCGTTTTAGATTGAGTATTGACGCATGTTATCTGAATGTTTGTATTAACCTTAATTTTTGTGCCCCTTTATTAATAAAACTTTTGAAAATAGTACCATTGGACTTCAACTGACATATCTATCTTTGCTGGTAAGTGAAACCAGTTACTGGTTTCATAACACAGGAGATTCTGCGAGCCTGATAGAGATACCCGCATGGTGTGTTGCCTCTCAGGTGCCAGAGTACTGGATGTCTCAGATAGGGTCCAGAATATTCTGAAGGGAGAGGGCGAGCAGCCAGCTTTCTTCGACGGCTCCTCGGTAGAGATTCGTAAAGAGCACCAAATTTCTTGGTGTTCGCCTGACGGAGAATCTCACCTGGTTCCTCAACACCAGCTCTATAGCAAAGAAAGCCCAGCAGTGTCTCTACTTTCTGCGAAGGCTGAGGGAAGTCCATCTCCCACCCCCCATCCTCATCACATTCTACAGGGGTTGTATTGAGAGCATCCTGAGCAGCTGCATCACTGCCTGGCTCGGAAGTTGCATCATCTCGGATTGCAAGACCCTGCAGCGGATAGTGAGGTCAGCCAAGAAGATCATTGGGGTCTCTCTTCCCGCCATCATGGACATTTACACTACACACTGCATCCGCAAAGGAAACAGCATTATGAAGGACCCCATGCACCCCTCATACAATCTCTTCTCCCTCCTGTCATCTGGGAAAAGGTTCCGAAGCATTTGGGCTCTCACGGCCAGACTATGTAACAGTTTCTTCCCCCAAGCTATCAGACTCCTCAATACCTGAAGCCTGGACTGACACCCTGCCCTACTGTCCTGTTTATTATTTATTGTAATGCCTGCACTGTTTTTGTGCACTTTATGCAGTCCAGTGTAGGTCTGTAGTCTAGTGTAGCTTCCTCTGTGTTGTTGGTTTTTTTTTATTACGTAGTTCAGTCTAGTTTTTTGTACTGTGTCATGTAACACCATGGTCCTGAAAAACGTTGTCTCATTTTCACTATGTACTGTACCAGCAGTTATGGTCCAAATGACAATAAAAGTGACTTGACTTAGTACATGTTGGTACCAATGACACAGATAGGAAAAGGGAGGAGGTCCTAAAGAGAGATTTCTAGGAGCTAGGAAGGAAGTTGAGAAGCAGGACTTCCAGGGTAGTAATCTCAGGATTGCTACCTGTGCCATGTGCAAGCGAGGACAAGAATAGAAGGATCAGGCAGATGAATGTGTGGCTGAGAGACTGGTGCAGGGGGCAGGGCTTCAGATTGTTGGATCATTGGGATCTCTTCTGGGGGAAGTATGACCTGTTCAAAAAGGACGGGTTACACCTGAACCTGAAGGGGACCAATATCCTGGTGGGAAGGTTTAACAGAGCTGTTAGGGACTGTTTAAACTAATTTGTCAGGGGGATGGGAACCTGAATGATAGAGCAGAGGAGGGGGAAAACAGAAATAAATCTAAGATAGTGAGCAGTAAAGATGTCAGGAAGGACAGGCAAGTGATGGGGCAAATTTGCAGCCATTGGGATGAGTTGCAGTGAAATCAAAGCAAAAAAATACTAAATACTGGACTTAAGGTGTTATATTTAAATGCATGCAGCATAAGGAATAAGGTGGATGATCTTGTCGTACAGCTACAGATTGGCAGGTATGATATCGTGGCCATCACTGAGATGTGGCTAAAGGATGCACGTCTCTGGGAGCTGAACGTCCAAGGATACATGGTGTATCGGAAGGATAGGCAGATGGGCAGAGGGGGTAGCGTGGCTTTATTGGTAAGAAATTATATTAAATCATTAGAAAGAGGTGACATAGGATCGGAAGGTACAGAATCTTTATGGGTTGAGCTAAGAAATCGCAGGGGTAAAAGGACCCTGATGGCAGTTATATACAGGCCTCCTAACAGCTGCAGTGATGTGGACTACAAATTATAACAGGAAATAGAAAAGGCTTGCCAGAAGGGCAGTGTTATGATAATTGTGGGGGATTTTAACATGCGAGTGGATTGGGAAAATCAGGTCGGCACTGGATCTCAAGAGAGAATTTGTAGAATGTCTACAAGATGGCTTTTTAGAACAGCTTGTTGTTGAGCCCACTAGGGGATCAGCTGTCCTGGATTGGGTTTTGTATAATGAACCAGAGGTGATTAGAGAGATTGAGGTGAAGGAACCCTTAGGAGGCAATGATCACAACATGATTGTGTTCACTGTGAAATTTGAGAAAGAGAAGCCGAAATCCGATGTGTCAGTATTTCAGTGGAGTAAAGGATATTACAGTGGCATGAGAGAGGAACTGACCAAAGTTGATTGGAAAGGAACACTAGTGAGAAGGATGGTAGAGCAGCAGTAGCTGGAGTTTATGCGAGAAGTGAGGAAGGTGCAAGATTGATATATTCCAAAAAAAAAAAATTTCGAATGAAAAAAGGATGCAACCGTGGCTGACAAGAGAAATCAAAACCAAAGTAAAAGCAAAGGAGAGGGCATACAAGGAAGCAAAAATTATTGGGAAGACAGAGGATTGGAAAGTTTTTAAAAGCTTACAAAAGGAAACTAAGAAAGTTATTAAGAGGGAAAAGATGAACTATAAAAGGAAGCTAGCAAGTAATATCAAAGAGGATACTAAAAGCTTTTTCAAGTATATAAAGAGTAAAAGACAGGTGAGAGTAGATATAGGACCAATAGAAAATGATGCTGGAGGAATTGTAATAGGAGATAAGGAGATGGCGGAGGAACTGGACGAGTATTTTGCATCAGTCTTCACTGAGGAAGACATCAGCAGTATACCGGACACTCAAGCGTGTCAGGGAAGAGAAGTGTGCGCAGTCACAATTACGACAGAGAAAGTACTCAGGAAGCTGAATATTCTAAGGGTAAATCTCCCGAACCAGATGAAATGCACCCTCCTGTTCTGAAGGAAGTAGCTGTGGAGATTGCGGAGGCATTAGCAATGATCTTTCAAAAGTCAACAGATTCTGGCCTGGTTCTGGAGGACTGGAAGATTTCAAATGTCACTTCACTATTTAAGAAGGGGGCATGGAAGCAAAAAGGAAATTATAGACCTGTTAGCTTGACATTGGTGGTTGGGAAGTTGTTGAAGTTGATTGTCAAGGATGAGGTTACAGAGTACCTGGAGGCATATGACAAGATAAGCAGAACTCAGCATGGTTTCCTTAAAGGAAAATCCTGCCTGACAAACCTAGTGCAATTCTTTGAGGAAATTACAAGTAGGCTAGGCAAGGGAGATGCAGTAGATGTTGTGTATTTGGATTTTCAGAAGGCCTCTGACAAGGTGCCAGACATGAGGCTGCTAAACAAGAGCCCATGGAATTATGGGAAAGTTACATACATGGATAGAGCGTTGGCTGATTGGCAGGAAATAGAAAGTGGGAATAAAGGGATCCCATTCTGGTTGGCTGCCGGTTACCAGTGGTGTTTCACAGGGGTCCGTGTTGGGGCCACTTCTTTTTACGTTGTATATCAATGACTTGGATTATGGAATAGATGGCTTTGTGGCCAAGTTTGCTGATGATACAAAGATAGGTGGAGGGGCCGGTAGTGCTGAGGAAACAAAGAGTCTGCAAAGAGACTTGGACAGATTGGGAGAATACAATGTCAGAAAGCGTACGGTCATGCACTTTGGTTGAAGAAATAAATGGGCAGACTATTATTTAAACAGGGAGAGAATTCAAAGTTCTGAGATGCAACAGGGCTTAGGAGTCCTCGTGCAGTATACCCTTACGGTTAACCTCCACGTTGAGACGGTGGTGAAGGCGGCGAATACAATGTTGGCATTCACTTCTAGAGGAACAGAGTATAGGCGCAGGGATGTGATGTTGAGGCTATAAGGCACTGGTAAGACCTCACTTGGAGTACTGTGTGCAGTCTTGGGCTCCTTATTTAAGAAAGGATGTGCTGACAAATCAGAGAAGATTCACTAGAATGATTCCAGGAATGAGAGGGTTACCATATGAGGAACGTGACTGCTCTTGGACTGTACTCCTTGGACTTTAGAAGAATGAGGGTGAACCTCATAGAAACATTTTGAATGTTGAAAGGCATGGACAGAGTGGATGTGGCAAAGTTGTTTCCCATCGTTGGGGAGTCTAGTACAAGAGGGTATGACTTAAGGATTGAAGGGCACCCATTCAGAACAGAGAAGTGAAGAAAATTTTTTAGCCAGAGGGTGGTGAATTTGTGGAATTTGTCACAGGCGGCAGTGGAGGCTAAGTCATTGAGTGTACTTAAGGCAGAGATTGTTAAGTATCTGAGTAGCCAGGGCATCAATGGTTATGGTGAGAAGGCGGGGGAGTGTGACTAAATGGGAGAATGGATCAGCTCATGATAAAATGGCGGAGCAGACTCGATGGGCTGAATGGCCGACTTCTGCTCCTTTGTCTTATGGTCTGTTCTTACTAGTTTTGAGCTTATAATCTTAATCAATTATCAATTCCTAAACAAAGTCAGAAAACTGAGAAGTGAAATCTTAAATGGAAATTACATTTTTATTATAGATTCTATTGACTAAACCACCTCTCCCAATACTATGAAAAATGAACCTGTACAAACCGGTATTTAGCTGCTTTCAGTTGTCCAATTGCTTCATCTAATTCTTCCTTCATGGTCTTTGAGGTCTTCTGCAAAAACCTTTTTTTATTTTCCAGAGATTCAAGCTCTTCAACTTGCTTTGCCATTTTTCGATCATCTTCCTGCAAGTAATTCAATTTATATTTTCAATTTTACCAAATCAAATTGAGAGTTGGTTTTGCATATATTTTTATCCTGTCGATATTCACTTTGCATGCCATTAACTGTTTCACAGCACTTTATTGTAAATCGATGCCACGGGACAGGTGAAGATAGTCCACGAACATACCAGAAATAGCCTCTAAGATATTTGTCACATTTACATCAGAACACTGAAAGAGTAAAATGTGCTGTTTGCATCATAGTTCCCCGATTGTGCTGGAGGGGGCAGCCGCAAATATCGCCATACTTCTGGCATCAACATTCCATGCCCATAACTCACTAGCCCCAACAAGAGAAATTTAGTGGACTTCAGGCAGACATCTCATCAGGACTTGATGGACTGCACGCTAGTGTTTTAAAGGAAGTGGCTAGAGAGATAACAGATCCATTGCTAAAAAAATGTTAGAATTCGCTAAGACCCAGAAAGGTACCGGAACACTGAAAGTAAAACCTTCTTCAAAAATGGAGGCAGGAAACTACAGGTGAGGTTATTTACCTATGTTCTAGACAATAATTAATCATGAAATAAATAATCAGTTAAGAAAACTGAACACAGCAAAGTACAGACCATTTGGCCCACAATGTTATGTTAACTTTTCGTTGGCCATGCAGGAATTAAAATGTGGAAAACATCGAACTCAAATGGGTCAAGGACTGTGGAAGTAGTCTTTGTTCTTGCTAACACGAGGAAATCTGCAGATGCTGGAAATTCAAACAACAACACACACAAAATGCTGCTGTGTTCCACCAGCATTTTGTGTGTGTTGTTCTTTGTTCTTGCTGTGTGCTTAAAGGAATGAAGGCTGCCATTTTGTGAAGCTGCTCTGTAACTTCTATTTTGAGAATTGTTAGATGAACTGATTCTTGCTCTGCGATAATTTAATCAGAGCAATTGAACATGCACACAAGGAGTTTGCACCACTGATCTGCTAAACCTGAGACCATTCTCAGATAAGCTGTTTATTGTGCACAATGGCAGGTTTGCAGGAATAATCTCGCAATCTCAACCCAGTGTCTTGGTGACCCGGTTTATCTAGTTTGAACCAGACTTGAATAGAACAAAAGTCACCTGGGGCATGAAGTTGTGTAGCTCTTGGACTACATCCAATGGGAATCTGACATAGTTCAGTCAGATAACCTGGAGCCAACAAGATTGAAGCGCAACTTTTGAACTGATGAGTGTTGAAAAGTAAGGAGCAAGAACTCTAGAGACCTTGGAATGTAAATCTGTGCAAGATTTCTCATTGATTTCAATCTTAGGATCTTCACTTCCCTTTTCGTTATTTAAAATGAATAAACAGATAACTAATCCTATAGTCAAGTATACATTACGAATCTGGTTTCAATTTCGTAAATTTTTTGGTTTGAATAAGTTTATACTGTCAAGTCCTATAACATCTAATTACTTTTTTCGACCATCTTCCATAGATCAAGCCTTTTTTTTTAATGGAAAATAAAAGGTATAACATGTTTTCGTGATCTGTTTTTGGATGATAACATTATGTCCTTCGAACAGTTATCTAATAAATATAATTTATCTAAAACCCATTTTTTTAGATATCTACAAGTTAGAAATTTTTTATATAATGAACTAAAGTCTTTTTCGAAAGAATGTCCATTGGACATTACAGAAAGAATTTTAGCTCTTAATCCTTGTCAAAAGGGTTTAGTTGCTATCATTTATAATATGATTATGAATCTACAACCAGATATATCAGAAAAAATTAAGAAGGAATGGCAGGAAGAACTGCATTGCCCTATATCTATTGAGCAATGGGAAAAAAATTTATTATTGGTAAACTCATCCTCTATCTGTGCTAAACATGCTCTAATACAATTTAAGGTTGTACATAGAGCTCACATGTCTAAAGATAAACTTGCTCAATTTTATTCGTATGTTAATCCAACCTGTGATAGATGTCATTCTGATATAGCTTCATTGACTCATATGTTTTGGTCTTGTCCTTGTTTACAAAACTATTGGAAAGATATTTTTAATATTATTTCAAGAGTTTTAAATATTAATCTCCAACCACATCCTTTTACTGCAATTTTTGGCCTACCAATGATAGATAATAAGTGTTTATCCGCTTCATCCCAACGAATGATTGCATTTGTTACACTAATGGCTAGAAGATCCATTTTACTGAATTGGAAAGAAACTAACCCTCCAACTGTATTTCAGTGGTTTTCCCAAACTATTTCCTGTTTAAGTTTAGAAAAAATTAGAAGTGTGGTTTTTGATTCTTCAGTTAAATTTGAGGAAACTTGGAGACCATTTATTCAGCATTTTCATATGAATTAAACGGTCTGATCCTGAACCTTATTGCCACTATCCTGAATTATGTGGATGGAGGTTGGGAGTCATAGGCACTACTGTATATATATAACATTATGCGATTGCCCATGTTGGTTAGTTTTTTTTTTATTTAGTTGTTGTTGTTTTCTTTTGGGGTTTTTTTTTCTCTTAAATCATTTATATTATAATATGAGTTTGAGAGATTCTATGTATTGATCAATATATATTTGAATGTCATTTAATCTATTATGTACTCTCAAATGTCTTGTAATAATATTTTTCTTTTGTTTTTTTTTAAAAATTAATAAAAAGATTTGAAAAGAAAGAAGAACTCTAGAGACCAAGTATTGCAAGGAAGGATCCCCACCCAGGGGTTGGGAGAAAGGATTGATCATCCGGCCAACAGGAGATCTCTGTTTCCCTGTTATAAATTGGAAAAGTGACCCAAGTAAGTACTGGTACAGAGGGAGCAGTAGAATTTATATTTTAAGTTGTTGGCCTGGGGTTAACATAGCTACACTGTTGCTTATGCAGAGACAATAGAGTATGAGCTTTGATTAATTAAGAGATGCTTAGTGAGTTGCCTAGCCTAGATGTGTTGATGAATAGTCAACACTTATAACCCACTTTGATCAACGTATGTAGTCCTCCTATGTAGTCCTTTATTTTTCTATCATGCACGTGCCTAAGTCTCAAATGCCCCTGTTGTAAAACCTCTTTCAAGTCACCACTTATCCTCCTTTGCTCTAAAGTGAAAAGCTCGAGCTTGCTCACCCTATCCTCACAAGACGGGCAGCATCCTAGTGAATTCCCTCTGCACCTTCTGTGAAACTTCCACATCACTCCTATAATGGCGACCAGAATTGAACTCAGTATTCCAAGTGTAGCTAAACCAGGATTTTATAGAGGTGCAATATTACTCTGTATCCACCCAGTTAAGTTTTCCTGGATCCCTGCCTCCTGATTTTCTGGAGGAGTCTACCATGAGGAACTTTATCAACAGCCTTACTAAAATCCATTTTAGCACATCCACTGTCTTACCTTCATCAATTTCACACTCTTAAAGAATTCAATCAGCCTCGTGAGGCATGATCTGCCCCTCACAAAGCCATGATGACTCTCCCTAATTATTTTGTCTCTAAGGATCTTCTCCAATAACTTGCCAAACACTGAAATAAGACTCATTGGTCTATAAATCCCAGTGTTATCCCTATTGCCTTTTTTGAACAAAGGAGTAATATATACCACCCTCCAGCCATCTGGTACTATTCCCGTAGCCAGTAAGGACGCAAACGTCATCACCAAAACACGTCAAACTCTTCCCTTGCTTCCCACAGCAAGCTGGGGTATATCGGGTCCAATCCCAGGGATGTAACCAACCTAATCTTTTTCAAAAGTTTCAGCATATCCTCTTTCTTAACATAGATATGGTTCAGCATATCAGCCAGTTTTAATTCAAGGTTCCTCGCACTGGGGAATACTGAAACAAAGTAATCATTAAGGAACAACACACAAAATGCTGGTGGAACACAGCAGGCCAGGCAGCATCTATAAGGAGAAGCACTGTCGACGTTTCAGACCGAGACCCTTTGTCAGGGATGTCATTAAGGACCCACCTTACTCCTCTGACTGCAGGGACTTATTTCCTCCTCTATCCCTGATCAGTTCTTCCCTCACTCTAGTCATCCTCCTGTTCTTCACATACATTTTGGATATTTCTTTAATCCAATTCGGAACAACCACCACATTTCCATTGTGCATTTCCACAAGTATTTCCTAATTTATGCTCCCAAGTTCCTGCCTAATAGCATAATTTCTCTCTCCCCCAATTAAAACCTTACCCATACTGTCTGCTGTTATCCCTTTCCAAGGCTATGGCAAAGATCAGTCAGTTGTGGTCACTGTCTCTGAAATGCTCTTCCACTGAGAGATCTGATATGATACCTGGTTCATTGCCTTGCACTGGATCCAGTAAGGCCTGTCCTCTCATCAGCTTGTTTATATATCCAGTCAGACCTAGACACACCAAACAAATTCCACCCCATCCAAACCTTTTGCACTAAGGAGGTGCCAATCAGTATTAGGGAAAGTGAAGTCACCCATGACAATCTTCTTATTATTGCACCTTTCCAAAATCTGCCTCCCAATCTGTTCCTCAATGTCCCTGCTGCTATTGTAGGGTCTATTGAATAATCCCAATAGAATCAAAGCAAGCGGCTGAGAGTGAAGGACTAAAGACATCTCGGAGAGAAGCCAATTTTTTTTTTACTGATTGGGGAAAAGAGGCTAGACTGTGCAGGCGCGTGACATAGCACACCAAAGGTTTAAAAAGGAGAGGAATTTTTCAACGGTCTTTTAAATCGAAACAAGAGGCAGAGAGTGAAGGACTAAAGACATCTCGGAGAGAAGCCAATTTTTTTTTTACTGATTGGGGAAAAGAGGCTAGACTGTGCAGGCGCGTGACATAGCACACCAAAGGTTTAAAAAGGAGAGGAATTTTTCAACGGTCTTTTAAATCGAAACAAGAGGCAGAGAGTGAAGGACTAAAGACATCTCGGAGAGAAGCTATTTTTTCTAACTGATCGGGGAACAGAGGCTAGACTGCGCAGACACATGACGTAGCACACCAAAGGTTTTTTAAAAAAAAGAGACCGCCACATACAACAGAGTGGACAGAGTCAGAGTGGGTCGGCTTTGGCTCAACAAGCTTTGGTGTGAACAGGCAGAGGCGAGGGTAGGTTCCGGTAAGTTTTGTTTTGTTCATTTAGAGTAGGGAGAATGCCAGGCAGGATGTGGGAAGACAATGACACCTGCAAGAAGAGCATCCAGCTGCAGCTCCTAACAGACCGCTTAGGGAACTGGAACAGGAAGGAGCTGGATGACCTCCAGATCATTCATGAGAATGGTAAGTTTATAGACAGTAGTTTCAGGGAGGTAGTTACGCCAAAGGAGCAACGCACAGGTAATTGGGTTACCGTCAGGTGAGGGAAGGGGAAAGGGCAGGCAGAGCAGTGGCCCTGTGGCCATTCCCCTCAACAACAACAAGTATACCGATTTGGATACTGTTGGGGGGGGGGGGGGGGGGGGGGAAATGACTTACCCGGGACAAGCTGCGGAAGCCGGATCTCTGGCACTGAGTCTGCTTCTGCAGTGCAGAAGGGAGGGGGGAAGAAGAGGAGAGTGGTAGTGATAGGGGACTCTATAGTTAGAGGTACAGGCAGGAGGTTCTGTGGTCGTGACAGAGACTCCCGGATGGTTTGTTGCCTCCCGGGTGCCAGGGTCAGGGCTGTCTCTGATCACGTGCACAGCATTCTGAAGTGGGAGGGTGAGCAGCCAGATGTCATGGTACACATCGGGTACCAATGACGTAGGAAGAAAGTGTGAGAAGGTCCTGAAGAGTGAGTATAGAGAGCTCGGTAGGGAGTTAAAAAACAGGACCTCGAGGGTGGCATTCTCAGGGTTGCTACCTGTGCCACGTGCCAGTGAGGGTAAGAATAGGATGCTCTGGAGGATGAACACGTGGCTGAGAAACCGGTGGAGGGAGCAGGGTGTCAGATTTCAGGATCATCGGGACCTCTTCTGGGGCAGGTGGGACCTGTACAAGAGAGACGGGTAACACCTGAACTACAGGGGACCAATATGCTTGCAGGGAGGTTTGCTAGTGCTATGTGGGGGGGGGGGGGGGGGTAGTTTAAAAACTAGATTTGTAGGGGGATGGGAACCAGAGTAGATAGTGGAGTGGGGGTGAAAATAAATGATATTAAAGGTTCATGCAAAGTCACAAATAGAAGGGCTGTGTGTGGTGGTAATAATCTTCTGAGGTGTGTCTATTTCAATGCAAGGAGTATTGTGGGGAAGGCTGATGAGCTGAGGGTGTGAATTGACACGTGGAATTATGACATTGTAGCCATTAGTGAAACTTAGCTACAGGAGGGGCAGGACTGGCAGCTTAATGTTCCAGGGTTCCGATGTTTTAGATGTGATAGAGGCAGAGGCGTGAAGGGTGGGGGATTACAGCAGTGTTCAGGCAGGACAGATTAGAGGGCTTCTCTACTGAGGCCATATGGGTGGAGCTGAGAAACAGGAAAGGTATGACCACGTTAATAGGGTTGTATTACAGACCACTCAATAGTCAGCGAGAATTGGAGGAGCAAATCTGCAGAGAGATAGCAGACAACTGCAGGAAACAAAGTTGTGATAGTAGGGGATTTTAATTTTCCATGTATTGATTGGGACTTCCATACTGTTAAAGGTCTAGACGGGTTAGAGTTTGTAAAATGTTTTCAGGAAAGTTTTCTAAATCAATATATAGAGGCACCGTCTAGAGAGGATGTAATATTAGATCTCCTATTAGGAAACGAGTTAGGACAGGTGACAGAAGTGTGTGTGTAGGGGAACACTTTGGTTCCAGTGATCAAAACACCATTTGTTTCAACTTGATCATGGATAAAGATAGATCTGGTCCTCGGGTTGAGGTTCTAAACTGGAAAAAGGCCAAATTTGAAGAAATGAGAAGGGATCTAAAAAGCATGGATTGGGACAGGTTGTTCTCTGGCAAGAATGTGATTGGTAAGTGGGAGGCCTTTAAAGGAGAAATTTTGAGAGTGCAGAGTTTGTATGTTCCTGTCAGGATCAAAAGCAAAGTGAATAAGAATAAGGAACCTTGGTTCTCTAGGGATATTGGAACTCTGATAAAGAAGAAGAGAGAGATGTATGACATGTATAGGAAACCGGAAGCAAATAAGGTACTTGAGGAGTATAAAAAGTGCACAAAACACTTAAGAAAGAAATCAGGAGGGCTAAAAGAAGACATGAGGTAACTTTGGCAGTCAAGGTGAAGGATAATCCAAAGAGCTTCTACAGGTACATTAAGAGCAAAAGGATAGTAAGGGATCAAATTGGTCCTCTTGAAGATCAGAGTGGTCAGCTATGTATGGAACCAAAAGAAATGGAGATCTTAAATGGTTTTTTTTGCGTCTGTGTTTACCAAGGAACCTGGCATGGAGCCAATGGAAATAAGGCAAACAAGTAGTGAGGTCATGGAACCTATATAGATTGAAGAGGAGGAGATGCTTGCTATCTTGAGACAAATCAGAGTAGATAAATCCCCAGGACCTGACAGGGTATTCCCTCAGACCTTGAAGGAGACTAGTGTTGAAATTGCAGGGGCCCTGGCAGATATATTTAAAATGTCAGTATCTATGGGTGAGGTGCTGGAGAATTAGATGATAGCTCATGTTGTTCCGTTGTTTAAAAAAGGCCCTAAAAGTAATCCGGGAAATTATAGGCCGGAAAATTTGACGTCGGTAATAGGTAAATTATTGGAAGGAGTACTAAGAGATAGGATCTACAAGTATTTAAATAGACAGGGACTTATTAGGGAGAGCCAACACGGCTTTGTGCATGGTAGGTCATGGTTAACAAATCTATTAGAGTTTTTCCAAGGAGGTTACAAGGAAAGTGGATGAAGGGAAGGCAGTGGATGTTGTCTACATAGACTTCAGTAAAGCCTTTGACAAGGTCCCGCATGGGAGGTTAGTTAGGAAGATTCAGTCGCTAGGTATACATGGTGAGGTAGTAAATTGGATTAGACACTGGCTCAATGGGAGAAGCCAGAGAGTGGTAGTGGAGGATTGCTTCTCTGAGTGGAGGCCTGTGACTAGTGGTGTGCTACAGGGATCAGTGCTGGGTCCATTGTTATTTGTCATCTATATCAATGATCTGGATGATAATGTGGTAAATTGGATCAGCAAATTTGCTAATGATACAAAGATTAGAGGTGCAGTGGACAGTGAGGAAGGTTTTCAAAGCTTGCAGAGGGATCTAGACCAGCTGAAAAAATGGGCTGAAAAATGGCAGATGGAGTTTAATACAGACAAATGTGGGGTATTGCACTTTGGAAGGACAAACCAAGGTAGAACATACAAGGTAAACGATAGGGCACTGAGGAGTGCAGTAGAACAGAGGGATCTGGGAATACAGATACAAAATTCCCTAAAAGTGGTATCACAGGTAGATAGGGTAGTAAAGAGAGCTTTTGGTACATTGGCCCACCCCCCATCCTCATCACATTCTACAGGGGTTGTATTGAGAGCATCCTGAGCAGCTGCATCACTGCCTGGTTCGGGAATTGCACCATCTCGGATTGCAAGACCCTGCAGCGGATAGTGAGGTCAGCTGAGAAGATCATCGGGGTCTCTCTTCCTGCCATCACGGACATTTACACTACACGCTGCATCCGCAAAGGAAACAGCATTATGAAGGACCCCATGTACCCCTCATACAATCTCTTCTCCCTCCTGCCGTCTGGGAAAAGGCTCCGAAGCATTCGGGCTCACACGACCAGACTATGTAACAGTTTCTTCCCCAGAGCTATCAGACTCCTCAATATCTGAAGCCTGGACTGACACCTTGCCCTACTGTCCTGTTTATTATTTATTGTAATGCCTGCACTGTTTTTGTGCACTTTATGCAGTCCAGTGTAGGCCTGTAGTCTAGTGTAGCTTTCTCTGTGTTGTTTTTTTTAATTACATAGTTCAGTCTAGTTTTTGTACTGTGCCATGGTCCTGAAAAATGTAATCTCAGTTTTCTATGCACTGTACCAGCAGTTATGGTCGAAATGACAATAAAAGTTGACTTGACTTGAATAAGGCATTGGCGAGGCCAAATTTGGAGTATTGTGCACAGTTTTGGTCACCAAATTACAGGAAGGATATTAATATGGTTCAAAGAGTGCAGAGAAGGTTTACAAGGATGTTGCCGGGACTTGAGAAACTGAGTTACAGAGAAAGGTTGAATTGGTTAGGATTTTATTCCCTGGAGCATAGAAGAATGAGGGGAGATTTGATAGAGGTATATAAAATTATGATGGGTATAGATAGAGTGAATGCAAGCAGGCTTTTTCCACTGAGGCTAGCGGAAAAAAAACCCCAGAGGACATGGGTTAAGGATGAAGGGGGAAAAAGTTTAAAGGGAACATTGCGGGGGCTTCTTTACAGAGAGTGGTGGGAGTGTGGAATGAGCTGCCAGATGAAGTTGTAAATGCGGGCTCATTTTTAACATTTAAGAAAAACTTGGACAGGTACATGGATGAGAGGGGTATGGAGGGATATGGTCCAGGTGCAGGTCAGTGGGACTTGGCAGAAAAATGGTTCAGCACAGCCAAGAAGGGCAGAAAGGCCTGTTTCTGTGCTGTAATGTTCTATGGTTCTAATAATTTCTCCCTTCCTGTTTTGACTCAATAGACAAGGCCTCCACAATCTGCTCCCTTTCTGCAACTGTCAAACTATCCCTGATTAGCAATGCCACTCCCCACCTCCCTGTTCCTTGCTCAGTGTCTCTGTATGCTGCAAGTACTTGCACACCAACTGTCCACCCTCTGATTCCCACCCCCCCCGCCAAATTCGTTTTCAGCCTCTCCAAGTCTACCAACTGATTGCTTCTGCCTACACCATACGCATCTGTAATGTATATGTAAGAGCCCCTTGATCACCTCTATCGCACATCAGCACCTCAGGCAGTGCATTCCAGGCACCCAGCACTATGTGAAAAACAAAACTGCCCTGTAAATCTACATTTAATTTTACTCTCACCTTAAGGTTAGGGTGGATAACAAATTAAAGCTGGAGATAGAAAAGGCGTGTCAGAAGGACAATGTCATGATAATCGTTGGGGATTTTAACATGAAAATGGATTGGGAATACCAGGTCAGTACTGGACCTCAAGAGAGAATTTGTAGAATGTCTAAGGGATGGCTTTTTAGAACAGCATGTTGTTGAGCCCAGAAGGGGATCGGCTGTGCTGGATTGGGTGTTGTGCAATGATCCAGATGTAATATGAGTGCTTAAGGTTAAGAAACCCTTAGGGAACAGTGATCACAATATGATTCAGTTCACTTTGAAATTTGAGAAGGAGAAACTAAATTCCAATATGTCGGTATTTCAGTGGAATAAAGGAAATTACAATGGCATGAGAGAGGAACTGGTCAAAGTTGACTGGAAAAGGACACTAGCAAGGACAGCAGAGCAGCAAAGGCTGGAGTTTCTGCAAAAAAAATGAGGGAAGTGCAAGGCAGATACATTCCAAAGAAGAAGAAATTTTCGAATGGAAGGAGGACACTACTGTGGCTGACAAGTGAAGTCAGAGCCAAAATAAAAACAAAAGAGGGCATACAGGAAGCCAAAGGTGGTGGGAAGATAGAGGATTGGGAAGTTTTTAAAAACTTGAAGGAAACTAAGAAGGTCATTAGGAAGAAAAAGATGAATTATGAAAGGAAGCTGATGACTAATATCAAAGAAGATACTACAAGCTTTTTAAAGTATATAAAATGTAAAAAAAAGTCAAGGGTAGATGGAGGACCAATAGAAAATGACACTGGAGATATTGTAATGAGAGATGCAGAGATGGCAGAGGAACTGAGTACGTACTTTACATCAGTCTTCAGTGGAAGTCATCTGCAGTGTGCCAGACATTCAAGAGAGTCAGGGAAGTGAAGTATGTTCAACGAAAGTTACAACTGAGAAGGTTCTCAGGAAGCTTAATGGTCTGAGGGTGGATAAATCTTCTGGACCTGTTGAAATGCACCCTAGGGTTCTGAAGGAAGTAGCTGGAAAGAATGTGGAGGCATTAACAATGATCTTTCAAGAATCGACAGATTTTGGCATTGTACTGGATGACTGGAAAATTGCAAATGTTACTCCGCTACTTAAGAAGGGTGGGAGGCAGCAGAAAGGAAACTATCGACCAGTTAGCCTGACATCAGGGGTTGGGAAGATGTTGGAATCAATTGTTAGGGATGAGATTACGGAGTACTTGGAAGCACATGACGAGATAGACCAAAGTCAGCATGGTTTCCTGAAAGGAAAAATCTTGCCTGACTAACCTACTGCAATTTTTTGAGGAAATTACAAGCAGGGTAGTCAAAGGAGATGCAGTGGATGTAGTGTACTTGGATTTTCAGAAAGCCTTTGAATGAGGCTGCTAACAAGGTAAGAGCCCCTGGAATTACAGGGAAGTTACTAGCATGGGTGGAGCACTGGTTGACTGGCAGAAAATAGAGAGTAGGAATAAAGGGATCCTATTCTGGCTGGCTGTTTGTTACCAGTGGAATTTCACAGGGCTCAGTGTTGGAACCACTGCTTTTTATGATGTATGTCAATGATTTGGGTTATGGGATTAATGAATTTGTGACTAAATTTGCCGATGATACAAAGATAGGTGGAGGAGCGGGTAGTGTTGAGGAAACAGAGCCTGCAGAGACTTAGATGGTTTAGGAGAATGGGCAAAGAAGTGGCAAATGAAATACAATGTTGGCTAGTGTATGGTCATGCACTTTGGTGGAAGAAATAAAGAAGCAGACTATTTAGATGGGGAGAGAATTCAAAATGCAGAGATGCAAAGGGACTTGGGAGTCCTTGTGCAGGATACCCTAAAGGTTAACCTCCACGTTGAGTCAGTGGTGAAGAAGGCGAATGCAATGTTGGCATTCATTTCTACAGTTATAGAATATAACAGCAGGGAGGTGATGTTGAGGCTCTATAAGGCACTCGTGAGACCACACTTGGAGTGGTGTGCAGAGTTTTGGGCTCCTTATTTTAGAAAGGATATACTGATATTGGAGAAGGTTCAGAGAAGATTCACGAGAACAATTCCAGGAATGAAAGGGTTACTGTATGAGGAGCGTCTGGCAGCTCTTGGGCTCTAGTCCCTGGAGTTTAGGAGAGCAAGGGGGGAAATCTCAGAGAAACATTCCGAATGTTAAAAGGCCTGAACAGATTAGATATATTAGATATGGCAAAGTTATTTCCCATGGCAGGGGAGTCTAGGACAAGAGGGCACGACTTCAGAATTGAAGAATATCCATTTAGAACAGAAATGTGGAGAAATTACTTTAGTCTGAGGGTGGTGAATCTGTGGAATTTGTTGCCACGAGCGGCTGTGGAGGCCAAGTCATTGGGTGCAATTAAGGTACAGATAGATAGGTTCTTGATTAAGCAGGGCATCAAAGGGTATGGGGAGTAGGCGGGAGAGTGGGGATGACTGGAAGAATTAGATCAGCTCATGATTGAATGGTGGAGCAGACTCAATGGGCCGAGTGGCCTACGTCTCATCTCATGGTCTTAAATTCATGCTCTCTAGTATTAGAGATTTCATTCCTGGGAAAACCATTTTAGCTGTCTTTTTCCTTACATAATCTCATAAACCTCTAAAAGATCTCCCTTTAGCCTCTCTTGCTCCAGAGAAAACAACCCAAGATTTTCTAAACTCTCCTTCTGGCAAATGCAGTGACCAGAAATGAAGGGAATACTCCAGATGCAGTCTAAACTGAGTTTTATAAAACAGCAAAATAACTCGTGTCTTGAAATGAGTGCCCTAACTAATAAAGGCAAGCATGCTATTTGTTACCACCTTATCAAACTCTGCAACCAATTTCAAGGAGCTATGGACATGGATCCCAGTTTCCCTCGTAAAACTGAACTATGCAAGTAGGACCTGACTTGCCCTTCATAAAGCCATGCTGACGGTCTATAATTAGCCCATGATTTTCCAAATGCTTGCAACTCCTACCTCTCATATTCCTTTCCAATAGCTTCCTCGCTACTGATTTTAGATTCACCAGTCTACAATTTACAGCATTAATCCTATTTCCCTTCTTGAAAATTAGTAATGGTTTATTATTGTCACATGTACCAAGATACGATGAAAAGATTGTCTTGCATACTGTTCATACAAAGCAAATTACACAAAATGTAGAGGTAGAATAAAGAATAGCAATAACAATTCAGAATAAGGTATAAAAGCTACAAAATAAAGTGCAAGATGAAAACAAGTAGATTGGACGTCAAGTCCATTTCATTGTACAAGAGGTGTGTCTTTAACAGCGGAATAAAAGCTGCTGTTGAGCTTGGTAGTTAAGTGTTCTCATAATGGAACAACATTAAGGTACAAGTTCAATCATTTTAAATCTCCACATAACTGAAGCAATTTACCTCCTTTTCTTGTTCCATGGTTCCATCCACTTTACGAATTTGTTCTGTTAACATTTTCAAATCATTTGCTTTGTCATCTATCATGGCCTGAACCTAGATGAGAAAAATTACATTCAGCAGAAAACTCTCACTTAACCCATCCAGACAAATTCTGCATAGAGTGCTTCACTGAATTTATAATGATCTTCATACTTGTTCGTTGGCCTCTTGCACATTCATCAGCTTATTTCTCAAGTGTTGCATTTCTTTATTTTGCTCCTTTAAAAGTGCCACTAGGTCATGCTGCAAAAATAATGACAGGTCACATGAAACTAAAAGATTATTATAACAGAATTCTTTTGATCTTTCAGTCTAGTTTAAAAATCCAAAAATGCCATCTTGAATTGTAATTAATTCAGTGTACTCCCCATATTTTAAATTTGCTTCTTAACACACAATTGTCCTGCTTGGAGACACACTCTATCACTTCACATTCACGTTATAGCATCTATACCAAAATGCCTCCTCACTTAATTTCTGGAAACAATGTCTATCCTCTCCTTGCACTTTTTAATAACTTCTTGTTATTGTAAGAAAAACACATTGGAAATAAATGACAAACAACTGATGGTGTGTTATAGGAATTGGTGCTTGATCCTTTGCAGTTTGTGACATAGATTAACAATTTGAATATGAATGTAGGAGGTATAATTAGTACATTGCAGATGGCACAAGAATTAGTGGTGTTGTGAATAACAAGCCATATTGTTTAACAATATTACAGAAACGATTGGAAAATTGTGTGAAGCGTTAATGATGGAATTTAATGCATTTTGGGAGGTCAAATCCCAAGAGTTAGGAGCATTTATGTACAGAGACACCTTGGGGTTAAATTCTGCGGTGACCTGAAAGCAGCAACATAGACGGATTGATAGGGTACAACAATAGGCATATAGGATGCTTGCCTTCATCAGCTGCAGCATAGAATATAGGAGCTAGGAGATCACTTCACAGCTTAGTAAAACATCTCTTAGGCCACATTTGGAATATTGTGCATAGTTATCCAATTACTATCCTTCCTTGTTTGCCTTCCGAAAATGTATCACCTCGCAGTTCTTGGGATTAACTTCCATTTGGCACTGCTATGTCCAATGTCCCATCTGATTAACAACCTACTTGGACAACTTTTCCCACTATCTGCAAGACAAACATCTCATTATCTGCATAAAGCTGGCCATTTAGACCACCAGAGCCATGCCAGCTCCTATAACCTTATTCAGATAGATCTAAACCAATAGCTGCAAAAGTGTATATAGTCGGCCCTCCTTATCTGCGGGGGATTGATTCCGGGACCCCCTGCGGACACCAAAAAACGTAGATGCTCAAGTACCTTATTTAGCCTGTCTCAGTGCGGTGGACTTTAGGACCCGGTGCAGCTCAGGACCTGCCGCCCACAGTGTTTCTGTTCCGTTGACGGAAAACGATCACGATTGAAAATAAGGTAGAAATAATAGTGATCGGAAAGAGGTGAAACGCCATCGGTCATTAGAAAAGCATTAGGCTACAGTCGGTCAACGATCGGAACAATTTTAAAGGATAAAGTGAGAATAATGCAGCATGTGAAAGGTCCTGCCCCGATGAAAGCTACAATTATTACTAAGCAACGCAGTGGTTTAATTATTGAAATACATACGTTTCTTAAGTGTTTTATATGCATAAAAAGGAAAAAATATACTAAGACAAACGTTTGACTGACGCCAAACAATACTGGATGTACCTATTCCGACTTACTTATAATACCAAATACAAAGTAAATGCTATGTAAATAGTTGTTATACTGTATTGTTTAGGGAATAATGACAAGAAAAAAAGTTTGTATGTGCTCAAACAACAAGTACTGGAGAGAGAACTTCCGGGTTTTCCTGATCCGCGGTTGGTCGAATTCACGCATGTGGAACCCGCAGATAAGGAGGACTGTAATCTGTGCAATGTCAAAATGTGACTTATTTCAGTAAATTAAATACACAACAATCCAAATTGCATAAAGTAAATGATAAGAAGATACACCCAGCCTTCAGATTTATTTATCACCTGTAGATCAGAACATACAGTGAAATGCATCACTCGTGTTAACAACCGGGATGCTCGGGGTGTGACTGAGGCAGCCTGCAAGTGTTGCCATTTCCTAGCACCAACACAGCATGCCCACAATGCCTGGCAGAACACCACAAAACACAAGCAACAAAATAACAGCAAAAACAAGCTTCTTTCTTCCCTCTCACCCACAATCACTGCCAGTTCTCCAACTTAACCCTGGAACACCTGGACAACAAAGATGCATACATCAGGATGCTCTTCATCAACTTCAGCTCAGCATTCAATGCTATCATCCCCTCAAAACTAATCAATAAGCTTCAATTCCTATGCCTCAGTACCCCTGGGTGCAATTGGATCCTTGATTACCTCACTTGCAGAACTCAGTTCAGATTGGCAACAACATCTCCACAACTTCCATCAGCTCAGGTGCAGCACAAGGCTGGATACTTAATCCTCTGCTCTACTCACGTCATACTTATGACTGTGAGGCCATGCTCAGCTACAACTCCATAATTAAGTTTACTGACAACGCCACTGTCGTTGGTCAAATCACAAATTAGGAGGGAGATTGAAAATCTGGCTGAGTGGTGCCATAACAACCTCCCTCTCAATGTTAGCAAGACCAAGGAGATTGATTATTAACTTCAGGAGGAAGAAATTGGAGGTCCATGAGCCAGCCCTGATCAGGGCATCATAGGTAGAGAGGATCAGCAACTTGAAATTTCTCTGTGTTATCATTGCAGAGGATCTGTCTGGGTCCAGCACGAAAGTGCTAATATGAAGAAAGTCTGGCAACGTCTCTACATCCTCAGTTTGCAAAGATTTGGCATGACATCTAAAACTTCTATAGATGTGTGGTGAACAGTATATTCACTGGTTGCTTCACGGCCCGGTATGGAAACACCAATGCCTTTGAATGGAAAATCCTATGAAAAGTAGTGGATATGGCCCAGTCCATCACAGGTAAAAGTCCTCCCCCTACTGAGCACATCTACACAGAGTGCTATAGCAAAACAACAGTATCCATTCTCAAGGACCCCCCACTCTGTTCTCACTGCTGCCATCAGGAAGGTGGTACAGGAGTTTCAGGACCCACACGACCAGGTTCAGGAACAGTTATTACCCCTCAACCATCAGACTCTTGCATCAGAGGGGATAACTTCACTTGACCCCAACACTGAACTGTTCCCACTACCCGTTTCACTTTCAAGGACCCCTCATGTCATATTTCTGATATTCATTAGGTTTTTGTTTCTTTTGTATTTGCACAGTTTGTTGTCTTTTGCACGTTGGTTGTTTGTCCTGTTGGGTGCAGTCTTTCATTAATTCTTCTGTATTTCTTAGATTTATTGTGTATGCCCGTAAGAAATGAATCTCAGGATTGTATATGGTGACATATGTATTTTGATAATATATTTACAGTCGGCCCTCCTTATCCGCGAGTTCTGCATACGCGGAAACCAACTGTGGATGGGGAAAACCCGGAAGTTCTCTTGTTGTTTGAGCGTGTAGACTATTTTTTCTTGTCATTATTCCCTAAACAATACAGTATAACAACTATTTACACAGTATTTACATTGTATTAGGTATTATAAGTAATCTAGAGATGATTTAAAAGTACAGGCAGTCCCCGGGTTATGAATGAGCTCTGTTCCTGAGTCCATCTTTAAGTCGGATTTTAAGTCGAAATAGGTACATCCGGTATTATTTAGCGTCAGTTAGTAAAACGTTTTTCATAGCATATATTTTACCTTTCTATGCATATAAAACACTTAAGAAACATTGCTTAGTAATCATTGTAGCTTTTATCGGGGCAGGGCCTTTCACATGCTCCATTAAAATTGTTCCGATCGTTGACCGACTGTAGCCTAACGCTTTTCCAATGACGTTTCACCTCTTTCTGATTGCTTTATTATTTCCACCTTATTTTCAATCGTGATCATGATTACTTTCGTGAACAGAAACACTGTGGATTCAGAGCTCCGCCAGGTCCTAAAGTCCACCGCACTGAAAGAGGTTAAATAAAGTCCGGGGTTCCGCTGGGTCCTAAAGACACCGCATTGAGACAGGTTAAATAAGGGACTTGAGCATCCGCGATTTTTGGTATCCGCGGGGGGGCGGGGCGGGTCCCAGAACCAATGTCCCAGAGGAGCATTCTCTTGAGGAGGACTGACTGTACTTTTGAACTTGGAACTTCAGGACTAGTCTTGGGACCTCTAGGCTTCAACTTCTGGACCTTCTGGTATTGACCCCTGGACTAGACAATGACAGGAACCGAATTCCAGACTCTTTCTCTGGGCTTGCCAGCTGCCCAGCCCTCGTGCCTCCTGCTCACACAGACATCCAATCCTGAGACTAACTTGGGACAGCCTGACAACCTCAGTTATCTTCCGACATTTGTCCGCATCACTGACCATAGAGTGCAGAGTGGAAACCTAGTCTCCAGATATCCTTCATCCCAATGTCCACATCTCTGGAGTTTGAACACAAGTGGAGCAGCAAAGTACACATTGTTGGACTTCAAGGGCAAATCAAGGCCTAGTTTCCAGATGTCCTTTGTCAGCCATCCCCATTACTAGGCTTCAAACACGGAGCAGAGGCCTGATCTCTATCTCCTTAACATCCCTGTCCCTAGAAACAAATCTGACCTTTAACTTTACCAAACTACTATCCCTAAATCCTAACCTAACCACTAACACCCTTCTCTATCCCCAAGTTCATCCCTATGAATTAAAAAGGAAATAGCAGAGACGGCAGCTTAACTGGAACCTCAATAAATCATTGGTGAGGTCTCAGCTGGAGTATGTCCATGCATTACACTCAGTGAGAATGTTACAGTTTTGTAGCGGTTCAGAGAACTAGGAGAATGGAACCATATATAATGACCAGTCAAGTTTGAGGTGCAAGAATTCATGGAGGTCAATGTAGTAAAAAGACTACAGCACTGAAACAGGCCCTTCAGCCCACTTAGTCCATGCTGAACTATTATTCTGCACAGCCCCATCAATCTGCACCCAGACCATTGCCCTCCATACATCCATGTACTTGCCCAAACTTCTCTTAAATGTTGAAATCGAACCTGCACCTACCATTTCTGCTGGTACACTGACTGAGTGGAGTTCCCTCTCATGGCCCCTTAAATATTTCACCCTTAACCTATGACCTCTATGACCATTTACAAGTAAAATAAATTTTGCTAATGACAGAAACATAGCTTGGGTGAACAAATTTTACTGTCATTTGCAAAAGAGTAAGAAGAGATTTATTTGCATTCTGTTGGATATTCTTTTTCAGACAGATAAGTGGAAGAAAAAAGGACATCAAGATGGCTATCTTTTTGCACACTGTTTGGAAAACTGGTGGCAAAAGTAGTGCAATTACTTAAGTTATCCAGAGCGATGAGATCTGGTGTACTGAGTACAGCATTATGATAGGAAATGTGTTAATAAAGTGAAAGCTTTCCAGGGAAATCTTTAATAAACTAATACCTAGAAAAGGCAGTATGTGGTAGATGTTCAGTACAGAACAAGATGATGCTGTGCTAAACTAACAAAATCTGGACTAAGGACTCATCCAGTGAACTCTTACCTATAAAATATTTCTCTGGTAATAAAACACACTGTGAGATAGCTGCTCCACATACTACTTCAAAGAAATAAAGCGATTCGTCTCTTCTGTATTAATCATCTGATTCAATTTTTTTATCATTCCCTTATTGCTACATTACAAAGTAATATATGCTAATCACATTAGTTAGACTTGGCAATGTAAAAGTATTATAAAATACTTTACTCTTATTGTTAGGGTCTTTTGTAAGAAATCCCTTTTCCCTGAGGCAATATCCATGAGACTTATCTCAAAATCTCGTCCTCGAGCATTTTCCGCTGTTTTGGGGATTAGTTTGAGCTTCCGAGCCATTGTATGATACTCCTGTAGTTTGATTTCCAGCTAAATGAAAGGCAACAACAAAAGGTGATTAATAGATCAATCACAGGATTAATATCAATGAAAAGTTTTAAAAGATACAGTTAGCATGCCACTTGGGTTCACAAACTGTTAGACCATACGACATCGAAGCAGAATCAGAGCATTCGAGTCTGCTCTGCCATTCCACTGTGGCTGATTTATTACCCCTCTCAACCCGATTCCCTTGTTTCCTTCCGATGATCTTTGCCACCTTGAGTAACCAGTAATCTATCAACCTCCACCTTAAATATACCCAATTGGTTGGCCTACAAATGAATAACATCCACTGACTCTCCTGTCTATCATGCCTGTTATTTCCACAAAGAATTCCAACAGAATTCACTAAAGGAAACCATGCTGACTTTGACTTATTTTCTCATGTGCCTACAATTACCCTGAAACCAACAATATCTTTCAATCACTGAAGTCAGACTAACTGATCTATAATTTTCTTTCTTCTGCCTCCCTCCCTTCTTAAAGAGTGCCATTTGCAATTTTCCAGTCCACCAGACCATAGGACATAGGAGCAGAATTAGGCCATTCAGCCCATTGAGTCTGCTCTGTCATTCCATCAGGACTGATCCCAGAGCCCACTCAACTCCATACACCTGCCTTCCTCTTTGATAGCCTGACTGATCAGGAAACTATCAACTTCTGCTTTAAATATAACCATAGACTTGGTCTCCACCACAGCCTCTGGCAAAGCATTCAACAGATTCACAACTCTGACTAAAAAAATTCCTCCTTACTTCTGTTCTAAAAGGTTGCCACAAAACTTTGAGTTTGTGCCCTTGTTCTGGGTATCTTCACCAAAGGAAACATCCTCTCGATATCCACCTTATCTAGTCCTTTCAACATTTGGTAGATTTCAATGAGATTCCCTCTGCATTCTTCTCAATTCCAGACAGCACAGGCTGCCAAGCGCTCCTTATATGTTGACCCCTTCAGCCTGTCTTGGCCCAAAAAGGCGACTGTACTCTTTTCCATAGATGTTATCTGGCCCGCTAAGTTCCACCAGCATTTTGTGTGTTGCCCTCATTTCATCTTTTCCCTTCTTATAGCTTTTTAGTTCCCTTTTGTTGGATTTTAAAAGCTTCCCAATTATCCAACACCCCACTCACTTTTGCTGCCTTATATGCCCTATCCTTGGGTTTTATGCAATCCTTAAATTCCCTTGTCAGCCACGGTTGCCTACCCCTGCCATTTAAGAACAACTTCTTTGGGACATATCTATCCTGCATTTTGTAAACTATTCCCAGAAACTTCAACCACCTCTGCTCTGCTGTCATTCCCACCAGTATCCCCCTCTTATCCACCTGGGCAAGCTCCTCTTTCATGCCTTTGTTCCATTACTGATACATGTGACTTGACCTTCTCTCTCTCAAATTGCTCTGAATTCAATCATATTATGATACTGCCCTCTAAGGGTTCCTTTACGTTAAGCTCCCTAATAAGACCTGGGTTATTACACAACACCCAATCTAAGATAGCCTTTCCCTGAGTAGGCTCAAGCACAAGCTGCTCTAAAAAGCCTTCTCATAGACATCCAACAAATTTTCTCTCATGATCTGATACCAACCTCATTTTTCCAATTCCCTTGCACATTGATGTTCCCATTACAATTGTGACATTGTCATTATTAAACAACTTTTCCAGCACCCTTTGCAATCTCAACCCCACATCCTGGCAACAATTCAGAGGCCTATCTGATTCCCATGTTATTTTTACTCTTGCAATTTAACGTCACCCAAAGATTCAATATTCTCTGACCTTGTCACCTCTTTCTAAAGATGCAATTCCATCTCTTACCAACAGAATCACATCACCACCTCTGCCTTCCTGCCTGCCCTTTCAATACAAAGTATATCCTTTGATGTTAAGCTCCCAACTATGGCCTTCTTTCAGCCACGACTCTGATGCCCATGTTATACCAAACGATCTCTAATTGTGCCACAAGTTCATCTACCTTATTCCGAATGCACCTGCTTTTAAATACAGCACCTTCAGTCCTGTATTCTTTGTCCTTTTGAAGTTTGCCCTGTTACAATTTAACTCTTTGCTCTATCTGCATTTGTACCTAATCATTGGCTAGTCCTTCCTTAAATTCATGTTGCACCCACCATATACTTGTAAAACTTCAGGCACATCCTCAGCTCTATCATACTGGTTCCCATCCCCCTACCATATTAGTTTAAAGCACTCTCAATAGCTATAGTAAACATACCCACAAGAATACTGGTCACCCTCGGATTCATGTGCAACCTGAATAACTGTATAGGTCATATCTGCTCCAGAAGAAATCCCAATTATCCCAGCCACGCATTTATCTGTCACCTCATTCTATTCCTATCATCACTGTCGTGTGGCACAGACAGCAATCCCAAGATCACTACCCTTGAGATCCTCTTCTCAGCTTCCTGCTTTTTTGCAGCTTTTCTGCCCCAGTGCGCGTGCTTGTAACTAATCGATCTGGGGTCGATCTCGCCTTTCATTAAGGCCGAGGTAGGGGATCTTGGGCTTAAAAAGGTTGGTGACCACTAATCTATACAGTGTACTTCAGTGGTCCCCAACCACCAGGCCGCGAGGAAATGATATGAGTCGTAAACACAAAGTACACTGCAGATGCTGTGGTCAAATCAACACGTACAAAAGCTGGATGAACTCAGCAGATCAGACAGCATCTGTTGAAATGAGCAGTCAACGTTTCGGGCCGAGACCCTTTGTCGGGACTGAAGGAGGAGGGGGCAGGGGCTCTATAAAGAAGGTGGGGGGAGGGTGGAAGGTGCCAGGTGAAAAACCAATCAGAGGAAAGATCAAGGGGTGGGGGAGGGGAAGGGGAAGTAGGGAGGGGATAGGTTGGAGAGGTGAAGAAGGAATTTAAGGGGAAAGCACTATGGGTAGTAGAAAAAGGCAGAATCATGAGAGAGGGAATTACCAGAAGTTGGAGAATTCAATGTTCATACCAAGGGACTGGAGACTACCCAGATGGTACATGAGGTGTTGCTCCTCCAACCTGAGTTTGGCCTCATCATGGCAGTAGAGGCGGCCATGTATGGACATATCCGAATGGGAATGTGAAGCAGAGTTGAAGTGGGTGGCAACCGGAGATCCTGTCTGTTGTGGCGGACGGAGCGGAGGTGCTTGACGAAGCTATCCCCCAATCTGCGTTGGGTCTTGCCGAAGTAGAGGAGGCGGCACCGGGAGCACCAGATGCAATAGATGACCCCAATAGACTCACAAGTAAAGTGTTGCCTCACCTGGAAGGACCGTTTGGGGCCTTGAATGGTTGTAAGAGAGGAGGTGTAGCACTTCCACTTGCAGGGATAAGTACCAGATGGGAGATCTGTGGGGAGGGACATGTGGACCAGGCAGTCACAGAGGGAATGATCGCTCCAAAAAGCAGATATGAGTCAGCTGCACCTTTCCTCATTCCCTGTCACGCCCACTGTTGAACTTGAATGCATGCGAGCTGATCAGTCACCTAAACGCAGTGATACCCTTACTCCATGGATCACTGGTTGGCCTCCGGCGGCTGGCATGAAGTGCCGTTGCTACTGGCCTGGAGCGCGGACAGATGGGTGCCGCCTCTAAACCTGCTCACCACACCAAATGTTCGTGGGGAACCCGGTGCTAAAATATTCGCAGACGACCTAATTCAGGCTTAGAGATTCTTTAGTATCAGAGCAGCTACCTCGATGCGATCTACTGAAACAAACTTTTGTCAGCCGATAGATCCTACAAGGGGGATGGGCGCGCGCCCTGTCGCACTCCTCACTCAGTCAGTCGCTCTCTCCGGACAGCAACCGCCGCAGCCCCAGTACAGGGACCTCTGGCCCTGACCTTATCCTCTCACTCCACCCACGACCAGCTGCACCTGGCCAAGGTGTCTGGCGGCGGGCGGGCGGGAGGCTGGAGTTCGTCTAATGAGGAAATGAAAACTGCTTTGGCACCTTGAGTCCAAGCACCCTGCACTTAAAGACAAACCCGTAGAGTTTTTTCAGTGAAAAAAACGTGAGCTAGTGAGACAGAAGTGCTGAAAGCCGCGAAAACTAAATTGCGGAATAGACTGGACATAAGGAACCTGCTTCGAGTATCGCTGTATTCCGGTCGTGTTTAACACCGCCCCCCCCCCCCCCCCCGGTCAGCCGGTCCACAGGAATAATGTCATTATTAAACCGGTCCACGATGCAATAAAAAGGGTGGTGACCCCTGGTGTTTATACATTATTTCTGCTTCCGGGTTGTGGGATTTTACTTCCGGTCTTTTCTGCCCCCGGTGCACATGCGTGTAACTAATCGATCTGGGGTCGATCTTGCCTTTCACCAAGGCTGAGGTAGGGGATCTTGGGCTTAAAAAGGTTGGTGACCACTAATTTAAACCACTGATATACAGCATAAAAAGAAATGGTCCCAACACGGGCCCCTGCGGGACAGTACTAGTCACTGGCAGCTAACCAGAAAAGGATCCATTTATTCCCACTTTCTGCCTCCTACAATCAGCCAATGCTCTAACCATGCCAGTAACTTACCCGTAATACCATGGGCTCTTAACTGAGTAGGCAGCCTCATGTGTGACACCTTGTCAAAGTTCTGAAAATCCAAATAAACACCCACTGTATCCCCTTTATCTATCCTACGTGTAATCTCCTCAAACAAAGCCAACAGGTTCGTCAGGCAAGATTCTTCCTTAAGGAAACCATGCTGACTTTGTCCCATCTTGTCCTGTGTCACCAAGTATGCCATAACCTCATCGTTAACAACTGACTCAAACATCTTCCCAACCACTGAGGTCAGGCTAACAGGTTGATAGTTTCCTTTCTGCTGCCTCCCTCCTTTCTTAAAGAGTGCAGTAACATTTGAAATTTTCCAGTTCGCTGGCACCATGCTGAAGTCCAATGATTTTTGAAAGATCATTACTAATGCATTCACAATCCCTCTTTCAGAACCCTAGGGTGCAGTTCAACTTGTCAGGGTGACTTATGTATCCTTAGGTTTTTCAGCTTTTTAATAATAATAGCTTCTCTGCCCTCATACCCTTCAACATCTGGCACACTGCTAGTGTCTTCCACAGTGAAGACTGATGCAAAATACTCATTTAATTCATCTGCCATCTCCTTGTCCCCCATTATTATTTCTCTGGCCTAATTTTCTAGCAGTCTTATATCCACTCTTCTCTCTTATATTTTTTTTAAAACATACTTGAAAAATCTTTTACTATCCACTGATATTATTTGCTAGCTTTTCATATTTCATTTTTCCCTCCTAATGATTCTTTTATTTGCTCTCTGTAGGTTTATAGAAGCTTCCCAATCCTGTCTTCTTGCTAATTTGTTTTGTTGAATGCTTCTCTTCTGCTTTTATAACTAGCTTTGATTTCCCTTGTCAGCCACAGCTGTACTATTTTGCCATTTGAGTATAGTATTTCTTTCTTTTTGGAATACATCTATCCTGCGTCTTCCTCATGTTTCCCCAGAAACTCATGCCATTGCTGCTCTGCCGTCATCCCTGGCAGCGTCTCCTTCCATTTTACTTTGCCCCACTCCTCTCTCATACCACTAATTTCCTTTACTCCACTGAAATACTACATCAGACTTTACTTTCTCCTTATCAAATTTCAAGTTGAGCTCATTTAGATGCATATCATATTTTTTTACTGAGTTAAGTATTGTATGTAATTAGTTTTGCTACAACAAGTGTATGGGACATTGGAAAAAAAGTTGAATTTCCCCATGGGGATGAATAAAGTATCTATCTATCTATCAATCATATTGTGATCTACTGCCTAAGGGTTCTTTTACCTCAAACTCCCTTACATAGCACCCAATCCAGTGGAGCTGATTCCCTAGTAGGCTTTCAAAAAAAAAAAAACTTACTCTACCAACCCGATTTTCCCAATTGACCAAACGTTAAAATCATAACATCACCCTTTTCTATTTACCATTGTAATCTGTGGTCCACATCCCAATTACTGTTGGGAGGCCTGTATATAACTTGCATCAGGGTCCTTTTAGCCTTGCAGATTTAATAAATAGCTCAGTGTCATTTTGCTCAGTGAGTCTTGACGAGTTTTACCTCACTTGGACAGGTTCAGACTGACCGCAGAAGATAGGTTTTAAGAGTAAACTATTTGTCCAAGTAATAGGTTAGCTAGAGACTATTGAAGGGCAAGACTTAGGTCATTCAATAAGAAAATTGAAGAGAGGAGCAGGTAGGACTGCATCAAAGGTTAGAACTTTGTTTTGATTATGATTAAGGCCAACTTTTCAATCTGAGATTCATAACACTCGCAGTGCTATTTTTCATGCAGCCAGAGGCACACTCTGGAACACTAGTCTTTTCTCACAATTTGGCTTGGAACACCTTTATTCTAAAATCCATTAGTTAAATAAGAATCTGACAATATAATCTTGCATTGAAGAGCATCATGCCATCTGCTCACCATTTCTTTGGCCTTCGACACATTTATCTCTTCCTGCCACATCCTTTTGTCTGCATCCTCGAGACTTTCACTCAGTGACATTAATGTCTGATGCAATTCATTTTTCTCACGATTCATCTTCAATGCATCTACAGCTGAATTCTCCTGCCGGTCATAGATCTGCTGCAATCGTTTGTTCTCTTCTTTAACTGCATTCAACTCCAATGCTATAAAAACAAAAAGTAGACAAGTTCAACCGCATAACAATTAGGTGCTTGGAAAAGAAAAGAAAGAAGAACTATTAGACACAATGCATATAATTCTAGTTAACAACTGTAACACTTACACCAATGATTAGCATACCTAGAGCTACTATAATCTGGCTTGTGTGGACATTATCTGATGATGATGAACATTATCTACTTACACGCTGAGATAAAAATTAGGCATGAACAGGCATTGAGAGATCAAGAAACTACAGCTGCTCTGAAAACACAGCAGTTGGGGCAACATGGAAACAGGCCCTTCACACTAATTTGTCCAATTGAGCAAGCTATTTCCCTGAGCTAGTCCCACAGGAGTGCCTTTGGTCTATACCTGTCTAAATGTAATTGTACCTGCCTCGGCAGTTTCCTCTGGCAGTGAAAAGCAAAACCATCAACATTTTATTGACCTTCCATCACAACCTGATGAGTTATTTCCAACATTTTACTTTAGGTGTCTTCACTCATTGCTTCTAATCAAATTTCCTGCTTATTTTGCGTCTTTAGCAATGGGGACACAGTTCAATAAAGGGAAGCTGTTCCTGCATCCATGACTAAATCAACAATTATCATATACCTGTGATTCTTCCTCTGTATCTGGAGAAAAGTCACATTTTTTCACTCATTTCAATCAAGGGCATTTCAACCAGGTCGACTGCCCGAGTAGAAAAGGCAGTAGTGAGTTGCAAAAAGAGCTTTGACCAGCAACCAATCCGTGTTTGGGATTGATTAGCGAGAGCACATTAAAGGAAGGCGGGGCAAGCGCAGTGGCCATCGTCTGTGTGGACAGAGACAGTGGTGATCTTGAGGCTTTAACTCTTCAAGGCTTCAGTCAGAGAAAGCAAAGAAAACAAAATCTTCAGGTTAAGCTTTCTTTTGTCCTTCCCTTCTTTATATCTCCTCAGCTAGGACAGAAGAGATGCTCCTTTCGCGGGATATGGAAAGGCAAGCTGACATCCAGTGACTCTGAAGACCGTAACTCTGATAAGTGATTCAGATGCAGCTTCTAACAATCCTCTTTAAGAAGTTGAAGCTGGAACAAAATGAACTCCAGATCACTTGGTAGGCTGAGGGGGTGATACATAGGATAGAAAGAGAGGTAGTTACTCCCAAGGTGCAGAGCACAGGAAACTGGATGACAGTCAGAAAGGGGGAAAGGGTCAAGGAACTGGAGCAGAGTAGCCCTGTGGCAGCAGGTAAATCAATTTGGATACTGTTTTTGGTGTGTGGGGGGGGGGGGGGGGGGGGGGGAGGTTGACCTAAAAGAGTCACAGTGGTCAGGTCTCTGACATTGAGTTTGCCTTTGTGACTAGGAAGAGAAGGCGGTGGGGTGGGGTGGTGGAGAGAAGTGGCACACTGCACCAGCCTGGTAAAGAGCTTTTAAAAACTCAGTCTCAATAAGAGAGAGGTACCGCCTAGCAGAACGGTCATCGTAGCAGCACTTGTCGTCGATGTAGTCTTGAGGCACTGTAGTAAGCACTGGCTCAACAAGGCTTCAGTGAGAACAGATGGAGGCAAGGTGAGATCATTCCTAATTTCTTACTTAACTCTAGAGAGAATCAGGGGTATGTCTACAGACCCAAGTGTACTGAGCTGGGTGTCAGAGTGGGGTTTCTGAGACAACCAGCCTTCCCAGTGGCCACATCCGCAATAGGTGCATCAAGATGCTGCTCCTTAAAGACCATGTTGGGGAATGTTATGAGTGCTGAACAGATTTGATGGAAAATGGGGTCCAGAGTTAACCCCCCCCCCCCGAGAACAAACGAACGAGGGAGAGGGAGAGGGAGAGAGAGAACGAACAGAGGTAGAGACATCTGCTACAGATAAGAGAGAGAGAGAGACGGATAATTTATGTATTATGGCTTCTTCACTGATTATTTACCTTTCGCTGCAAGGACGTTTCTTTGCTCGTTAACATTCCTGAGGAGACAGCAGGAGTGGCCTAGTTTGATGGACATAGACATGTGGAGTTGATGGATGGCTGATACCCCGTCCACGGGAATAAAAGACAGGTCAGGGGAGACACCCCTCAGACACACCAGTGGACACTGACTGAGTGTTGTGCACCCACAGGAAGGTGGGAGCTTAGAGGACCAAACCAGGAGATCGGTCACAAAGCTCACAGTGTGACGGCAGGGACGGTGGGGACTTGTGTGTGTGTGTCCACTCATGCCAGAGTGACGAGTCCACCACGGAAGAACGGAGGGGTCATAACCGAATGACCACAACGGTATGACGGAACAAGACGACAGAAGGTTTGCCTGCTGCAGCTGCCAAATCTCTTGCTCTCTCTCTCTCTCTCTCTCTCTCTCTCTCTCTATCTCTCTCTCTCTCTCTAACATTGCAACACACCAACCACCTCAGCACAAACTGAACTGAACTTTATATTCTATGACAATTCATTTACCCCGAGACATTGATAGAGCTTGTTTCTTATTATTGATTATTATTCCTACACTTCTATGTTTATTACTGCTAACTTGTTTTATATGTATATTTGCATTTTTGATACTGTATTGTGTAGTTTACTAATAAACACCTTTAGTTACAGTACCATCAGACTCCAACATATCCTTCCATTTTTGCTGGTCTGTTAACCCAGTTATGGGGTACGTAACAGGAACTAGAGCTGCAGTTCAATGATGTTCATCTTGTTAGGGAAATTAAAGCAGTGATAGACAAGAGCTACAGGGAGGTAGTCACCCCAAGGCTACAGGAGACAGATAAATGGGTGGCTGTTAGGAGAGGGAAGGGGGAACGTCAGCACCTGAGGCCATGGCCCTCAATAATAACTACGAGTACTGTTGTGGGGGGGGGGGGGGGGGGGGAAGACGACCTACCTGGGTGAAACAACAGTGACTGTGCCTCTGGCAGTGAGTTTGGCCCTGTGGTTCAGAAGGGTAGGGAACTGAACAGGATGGCAGCAGTAATAGGGGATTCTATAGTTAGAGGTTAGATAGGTGATTCTGTGGACACAAAAAGGAAACACAGATGGTAATTTGCTTCGCAGGTGCTAGGATCAGCGATGTTTCTGGAAGTGTCCACCATATCTTGAAAAGGTAGGGTGAAGCAGCCAGAAGTCGTGATACATTTTGGTACCAATGTCTTGGTTAGAAAAAGGGAGGGGGTCCTGAAAAAAGAATACAGGGGTTTAAAAAGAAAACCGAGAAGCAGGAGCTCAAGGGTAGTAAGCTCAGGATTGCTGCCTATGCCACACGACGGTGACGATAGGAATTGAATGAGGTGGCAGATAAATGTATGGCCTGGAACAGGGGGCAGGGATACAGATTTCTGGATAATTGGGACCTCTTCTAGAACAGGTGGGACCTGTATAAAATGGATGGGTTGCACTTGAATCTGAGGGGGACCAATATTTTTACAGGCAGTTTTACCAGAGCTGTTGGGATTGGTTTAAACAAATAGGCAGAGAGATGAGAAGCAATATGACAGAGCCAAGGATGAGACAGCAGGTTTACAAGTAGATGATGTGTGTAACATGAACGTAAGGAAGGACAAGCCAATGATTGGGTACAAATGCAGACAAAGCAAAGAGTTAAATTGTACCACAGGAGCAAAATTCAAAAGCGTGAAGAATGAACGACTGAAGGTGCTGTACTTAAAAGCAGGTGGCATTTGGAATCAGGTGGACTAACTCGTGGCGCAATTAGAGATTGGTCGGTATGACGTTGTGGGCATCACTGAGTCGTGGCTGAAAGGCGGTCATATTTGGGAGCTTAACGTTAAAGAATATACTTTGCATTGAAAAGACAGGCAGGAAGGCATAGGCGCTGCTCTGGCTCTGTTGGTAAGAGATGGACTTACATCTTTAGAAAGAAGTGACATAGGGTCAGAGAACGTTGAGTCTTTGTGGGTGCAGTTAAACTGCAAGGGTAAACCCAGTGTGGAAATCATATATAGGCCTCCACAAATAGTAGCCAAGAAGTGGGGTTGAGATTGCAAAGGGGCTGGCATGTAATGACAATTGTAATGAGGGACTTCAATATTCGAGGTGATTGGTGTCGGATCGCATGAAAGGGAATTTGTTGAATGCCTTTGAGATGGCTTTTTAGAGCAGCTGGTATTTGAGTTTATTCAGGTAAAACTACCTTAGATTGGGAGTTGTGTAATAACACAAATCTTATTAGGGAGTTTAATGTAAAGGAACCTTTAGGAGACAGTGATTATAATATGATTGAATTCATACTGAAATTGGCAAGAGAAGCACAAGTCATATGTATCAGTATCACAATGGAATAAAGGGAAATAGAGAAGAGCTTGCCCGGGTGGATTGGAGGAGGATACTGGCGGGGATGACGGCAGAGCAGAGGTGGCTGAAGTTTCTGGGAATAGTTCACAAGGCACAGGATGGATATGTCCCACCGAGGAAGAAGTTCTCAAATGGCAGGGGTAGGCAGCAGTAGCTGACAAAGGAAGGTAAAGACTGCTTAAAAACCAAGGAAAAGGCAAACAAGGCAGCAAAAAATGAGCGGGAAAGCTGGATGATTGGGAAGCTTTTTATAATCCAAAAAAAAAGAGCAACTAAAAAAAGCTATAAAGGAAAAGATGAAATATAAGGGCAGACGAGCCCATAATACAAAGCAGGATAGTAAAAAGTTTTTCAGTTATGTGAAGAGTAAAAGCGAGGTGAGTTGATATTGGACCACTGGAAAATGATGCTGGTGAGATAGTAATGGGGGACGAAAAAATGGCAGATGAATGGGTACACTGCATCTGTCTTCACTGTGGAAGACACTAGCAGTGTGCCAGAGGTCTGTCCGTGCCATTGCTATTACAAAGGAAAAGGTACTAGGCAACCTCAAAGGTCTTAAGGTAGGTAAGTCACCTGGACCAGATGGACTGCATTCCAGAGTCCTGTGAGAAGTTGCTGAAGAGATAATGGATGCATTGGTCATGATCTTTCAAGAATCACTTGATTCTGACATGGTCCTGGAGGACTGGAAAATTGCAAATGTCACTTCACTCTTTATAAAGGGAGGAAGACAAAAGAGAGGAAATTATAGGCCAGTCAGCCAAACCTCAGTGGCTGGGAAAGTGTTGGGAGTCTATTATTAAGGATGAGGCTTCAGGGTACTTAGAGTCTAATTATGAAAATAAGTCAAAGTCAGCATGGTTTCTGTAAAGGAAAATCTTGCCTCACAAATATGTTAGAATTCTTCAAGGAAGTTACAAGCAGGGTGGGCAAAGGAGAGGCAGTGGATGTCATTTAATTGAATTTTCAGAAGGCATTTGATAAGGTGCCACACATGAAGCTGCTGAACAAGATACAAAATCTTACGGTGTTATAGGAAAGATACTGGCATGGATAGCAGAATGCTTTACAGGCAGTAGTCAGCAAGTGGGGAAAAATGGTGTCTTTTCTGGTTGGCTGCCCGTCACTGATGGTACTCCTCAGGGGCCCAGTATTGGGACTGCTACTTTCAACATTACTTGCATGTGATTTGGATAACGGAATTGATGGCTTTGTGGCAATGTTTGCGGATGTTATGAAAATAAGTGGAGGGGTAGTTAGTGCTAAGGAAGCAATACGATTGCAACAGGACTTACGTAAATTAGAAGAATGGGCAAAAAAGTGGCAGATGAAATAGTGTTGGGAAATGTATGATAATGCATTTTGGTAAAAAGAACAATTATCTAAATGGGGAGAAGGTTCTCACATCAGGGGTGCACAGGGAATCCTTGTGCAATACTTCCACCTTAAATATCCCCATGAACTTAGTCTCCACCGCAGAGATTCACTACTCTCTGGTTAAAGAAAAATCCTCTATCTCTGTTCTAAAAGGTCCCCCCTCAATTTTGGGGCTGTGCCCTCTAGTTCTAGATACCCCCACCATAAGAAACATCCTCTCCACATCCACCATCTAGTCCTTTCAACATTCAGTAGGTTTCAATCAGTTCCCCACGCATTCTTCTAAATTCCGGTGAGTACAGGCCTAAAGTTGCCAAATGCACCTCATGTTAACCCTTTCATTCCCAGAATCATCCTAGTGAACTTCCCTCTGGACTCTCCAATGACAACACATCCTTTCTGAGGTACGGGGCCCAAAACTGTTGACAATACTCCAAGTACAGCCTGACCAGTGACTTATAAAGCTTCAGCATTACCTCTTTGCTTTCATATTCTATTCCCCTTGAAATGAATGCCAACATTGCACTTGCTTTATTTATCATAGACTCAACCTGTAAATTAACCTTCTGGGAGTCTTGCACAAGGACTCCCAAGTCCCTTTGCACCTCTGTTGCTTGAATCTTCTCCCCATCGAGATAATAGTCCACACTATTGTTCTTTTTACCAAAATGCATTATCATATATTTCCCAACACTGTATTCCATCTGCCACTCTTTTGCCCATCTTTCCAATTTGCTGCAATTGCATTGCTTCCTCAACACTACCTACCTCTCCAACTAACTTCATACCATCTGCAAACTTTGCCACAAAGCCAGGAGTTCCTTTTATCCACATCACTGTCAATCAATGTGAAAGTAGCGTCCTGATACTCACCCAAGGAACACTAGTCACTGGCAGCAACCAGAAAAGGCCCCTTTTATTCCCACTTGCTGACTCTTGTCAGCCATTCCTCTATCCATGCCAGTATCTTTCCTGTAACACCATCGGATTTTATCTTCTTAAGCAGCCTCATGTTGGACACCTTATCAAATGCCTCCTGAAAATCTTTGTCCACTCTGTTTGCTACTTTCTTGAGATTTGTCAGGCAATACTTCCCTTCTCAGAAATCATGCTGACTTTGACTTATTTTATCATTAGTCTCCAAATAGCCCAAAACTTCATCCTTAATAATAAGACTCAAACACTTTCACAACCACTGTGGGGTTCGGCTAAATGCCCTATAATTTCCTTTCTTTTGCCTTCCTCCCTTCTTAAAGAGTGGAGTGACATTTGCAATCTTCCAGTCCTCTGGGACCATGCCATTAAGCTCTCTAATAAGATCAGAGTTATTACACAACACACACACACATACAATTTAAGATGGCCTTTCTTCAAGTAGGCACAAGCTGCTCTAAAAAGCCATCTTGTAGCATTCAACAAATTCACTCTCTTGCGATCCGACACCAATCTCATTTTTCCAATCCCCTTGTATATCAAAGTCCCCCATTACAATTGTGACATTACCCTTATTACACATCTTTGCCAGCTCCCTTTACATTCTCAACCCCACATCCTGGCTACTATATACAAGTCCCATAATGTCTTTTTTTTTATAAAACTCTTGCAATTTCTTACCCCCATCCACAAAGGCTCAGTGATGCCCACAACATCATACCGACCAATCTTTAATTGCGCCACGAGTTCCTCCACCTTATTCCGAATGCAACACACACTTAAATACAGCACCTCCAGTCCTACATTCTTTGCCCTTTTGAATTTTGCCCTGTGGTACAATTTAACTCTTTGCTGTCTGCATTTGTACCAGCTCTATTATACTGGTTCCCACCCCGCTGCCATATTAGTTTTAACCACTCCCATTAGCTCCAGCAAACCAGCCCACAGGAACATTGGTCCCCCTCAGCTTCGAGTGCAACCCGTCCCTTTTGTTCAGGTCCCACCTGCCCCAGAAGAGCTCCAAATGATCCAGAAACCTGAAACTCTGCCCCATGCTCAGATTCTTCAGCCACACATTTATCTGCCACCTCATTCTATTCCTATCTTCACGGTCACATGGCACAGGCAGCAATCCCGAGGCTACCACCATGGAGGCCCAGCTTCTCAGCTTCCTTAAGTCCCTGTATTCTTTTTCTCAGGACTTCCTCCCTTTTTCTTCTTATGTCACTGGCACCAATATCTACCACAACATTCCCCCATTCTTTCAAGATTCAAAGAAGAAATAAGGAATGAACTTACCCATTAACCTTGCATCCGCCTGCTCTCGCCAAAGCCTTACTACTCTGCTGATGACTGCTCCACTAGGTGGTAACTCTCACAGAGACTGACTGGGCTTTCAAAGCTCTGTGCCAGACCTGCACGGGAACACTTCTGTTGTGTCTGCACAGTACTCCACTCAACTCCCGAAAAACTTACTGCTTTTGAAAGTTCTTCGCTGGACCAGTGCAGGAATGTTGCAGCTGTGCAATTCTCCAATCAATGACTCCCGACTAAACTTACCAAAAAGTCTTGGCTGTGTGCTATCAGCTAACGATCGCGTGGGGGGGGGGGGGGGGGCATCAGTAATCACCACATGGGTGGCAACCACCATCTGACTTGGGGACCATATGGAGGGGCAAAGCCCAGGGCCTATTTAACTGGGATACATTCCCAAGTCTTTCCTTGTTGGCAAATTCTGCTTTCATGTTTGCCAGTCTTCTGGGTCCAGTCTCCATGCATGGGCATGGACTGGAGGGCCAGTTGTAGAAACATAGTTCTGGACCCCATGTTTCGTGATGTTACGGAGAATGTGGGCTTGAGGTTTGGGAATTCAAGTAAACTCACATGTGGCAGTGTACGCGCTTGACAGAATCATTGTGGGGATCTTACTGGGGAAACAGGGTAACAACCCAAAGTCCTTGGCATCCACAAGCAGCAGATCTTAAGATCGACTAATAGCCCTTAGGCACACAGGAAATCAGCAACAAGCAGAGGTCTAGCCACTTTTGCCAGGAAGAATTCCCATGTGTAACATTATCCACTGAAGCAGAGCATCACCAGTCATGTCCTGCAAGTCTGGATCCTGCTGCCGTTGGCAGCCTCCAGTGAGGTTTCTTTGCAATTGGTATCTATTCTGGTCAGGCGGGTGTTCAAGTAGACTCTTCACTCTCGTGGCCATGGAGTTACAGAGCGATGCTACCACATAGAAATATTTGGTTTTTGTCGGCGGCGATTTCTTGCAGTGCAAATTAGGCCTCGGCTTTTATGAACCAAGTAATGTCATTTTGCTCCCAAAACTGCAGCAGTTTCAAAGAGACTGCATTAGCCGACCCGTTCAATAACTCTGCAATCGTCCTAGACAGTATCGGGGTCACCAATGCAAGTTTTCATAAATAAAACTGCAAAGACATTTTATGTTTAAGAAATTACATGACAGCTCATTTATTGTACTCCAAACACTGAACAGAAAGTGTGGTAAAAATACTTAACGTAAATACACCATCATTTCAGAGCAGCTCAAAGTGGAAACTCATTGTTGTTTGTTTCTACCAATTACATTACCGTACACTAACAGTTACTGTGCAAGTGCAGCCCTGATTTCACTTCCCAAATCTTGTCTGTTAAATTCCATCTGTTACTCCATTGTCTGCCTTCCCAGTTGATCTAATTTTGAAGAAGAGGGCGGGGAACATCATAAAGGACTCCTCCCATCCTGCGCATGGACTGTTTGATCTGCTTCCGTCTGGTAGGCACTTCAGATCCCTCCAGACTAAGACTAATAGGCACTGGAGAAGTTTTTTCCCTACTGCGGTCATTTTGCTGAACAGTTAACTGCTGGTTAACTGTCGGCTAACTATGACTTGGATTGCACTACCTGTATGTACAATTTATATTTTCATTTATATTTATCATTATTATTGTTATGAGCAGAGAGACAACATCTGCCGGAAGTAAATTCCTTGTATGTGCATAGGTACTTGGCGATTAAAGTCTGATTCTGATTCTGATTGTAACCTCCCGCAACCTTCAACATTGTCTACTATACCACTGATTTTTATGCAATCAAAAAACTTACTATTGTAATTCTCACTTCAGCTAGCGGCTTAGTATAGGGGATAGACACCCCCAGCCCAGCCAAACTTCTCGTTTGGGTGGGTGCTGCACGATGTGTCCCGTTACAAATCAGTACCACAAAATAAACAGTACACAATATACGATTAAATAATTGAGCTTTATAATTCTTAATTTGACTATATGATTAGTAAAGAAATCAAAAGGGGCCCATTCACATGAACCAGTTCAATGCGCATCGCTGAAGCTCACTGATAAGGCTGTTCATCCACCATCGACCTCCTCCCATTATCGCTGACATTTGGACCCTCTCTCCAAGTCCAGTCTGTCCGAGGGCTACCAACCCTCTCCATTCACATCTTCTCTCCTCATCTCTCCTGGGCAAAAGACTGCGAATTCCCGACTCCCAGACACACAAGGAAGAACACCATCCCACTCATTGGCTGGCATGCCCCGTTATCTTTAGTCATAACCCAGACATTGCTGCTACAGAGAAACTATTACCTCAGCAGTGGTACATTACAGAGAAGCCATTACATTAGCAGTGAAACCTTAAGCGTGTTACTTTCTCTCCCCCCCCCCCCCCCCACCACCAAAGTTAGTCATGTCCTCATGCTGTTGAGATAATTCACCAACCCTTCCTGCAAAACACAAAGTCCAATCTAGGTGCACAAGGCAATGACAGAGCTCCCAAAACAGTAGAGGTCGCACTCTGCTCCCCTGGTGCTACGTAGGCCAGCCTATCCGGTGGTCTCCTAATTCTCCGAGACCTCACTTAACCCTTCAGGTTCAGACACTACTGGGGATACTTCCGGTCTAACCTCGCCTGTTGTGGGCCCTGCAGTCATCCCACGTTTCTGCAGAGTCCTCTCACTAGGTGTAGGCTCCAAGTTGGGCTCTGGGTCTACCTGTACCTCTTGTCCCAGGGCAGCAGGTGGTTCTGATGGAGAATCTTGACAGGCTCAGAAAACTGGTAGGTTTGGCATCTGACTCTCCATCACATCGGGCATAGCCACCTGGCGGTCAGCCAACTTATGTTTCCCAGGTAGCCCCAAATTCCTTACGAGAACTCAGTCTCCCGGCAGGAGTTGGGAGAACCTCACCGTTTGATTGTACCTCCTCTTATTTCCTTGATTCTGCTTTGCAGCCGCGACCCCAGCTAATTTATAAACCCTTTTCAGCCCTCTCCTCATATCAGACACATACTTCAGATAAGTCTTCTGTGGTAAGTCACCCTCATCAGTCCCTAACAAAGGTCAACGGGCAACCTTGCCTTGCGCCCAAACATCAGATAATATGGTGAGTACCCAGTAGCTTCATTTTGTGTACAGTTGTAACTGTGAACCAGATGCCCAATATGCTCTTCTTGCTGATTTCCAGGGTCCCGAGCATGTCTACCAAGGTCCAATTGAACCTCTTCAGCTGGAGATCACCCTGCAGGTGATAGGGCGTGGTCCTCGACTTCTCCACTCCAAGCATGCCCAGTAACTCATGGATGAGTCTGCTCTCGAAATCCCGACCCTGATCACTATGTATCCGCCTGGGAGGGCCATAATAAATGAAATACTTCTCCCATAACATTTTTGCCACCATAGACACCCTCTGGTCCTTGGTAGGGAAAGCCTGAGCATATCTGGCGTGATCGTCCGTGATGACTGACATTCGCCGTGTTGCTGGCATCGGGTTCTATTGACAGGAAATCCATACACACCAGGTCCAGGAGCCCCACACTCTGCAAGTGGGACAAAGGAGCTGCCAGCGTAAGCAGCGTCCTCCGCCGTATACATTGAATGAATGACTTGCAGTATTCTTCAACCTCCAATTTCATTCGGGGCCAGTAAAACCGGTGTCTGAGCAATCCATAGGTCCAGATGTCCAGAGTCATCATAAAGAGACTTCAACGTAATCCTCTGATACTCCTCAGGCAGAACCAGCTGCCAACGCCAAGGTCATTCTGCGGGTGACGTGACCCGGCATAAGATCTGGTTCTTCAACTCCAACTAAGGCCAATCTCGCAGTAATGGAGGCACTGACACATGTTTTGTCTTCTCCGCCTGAGCCATGTCTCCCTTTTTGACTGTTGCCCAAATGGTACCGATGCCCGGATCATCTCGCTGAGCGGCTGCCACTTCCTCAGCTCTCAATTCTGGCAGCTGATCTGTCTTCAGAGCAGTCAGGTTACAGTAAACTTGGGGAATGGCATCATCAGAAGCCCCCAATTGATCCACCGCTCGATCCTGCCCCTCCTTTCCCTCTGCCTTCACAGTAACAGCAAACTGACACTTGACCGTCACCCCGGGGCAGGAACGCTCTCCCACTCCTCGTCCCTGTCCAATCCCTCATGCGCCCATCTGGACAAAGCATCAGCGTCAATGTTCCTGCTTCCCGACTGGTACTTCAGGTTGAAATCATAGGCAGACAACACCACCAACCACCGATGGCTTGTGGCATCCAGTTTCGCTGAGGTCAAGATATAAATTAAGGAGTTGTTGTCTGTCCTTACCTCAAACTTGGCCCCGCAGAAGTAGTCACTCAGCTTATCCACCACCGCCCATTTCAAAGCCAGAAACTCCAACTTGTGTGTGGGATATCTTTTCTCAGAGGGCGACAGCCTCCTGCTGACAAACACAAAGGACCTCAACCCAGTGCCCTAATCCTGATACAGGACACCCCCCAAACCCTCTATGCTGGCATCTGTGTGCAGTACATATGGCAATTGGAGGTCTGCAAAAGCCAGCACCGGCACCTGGGTCAGCAGCTCCTTCAGTGACTGAAAGGCCTCCTCACAATTTGCACCCCACCTCGGTCCAAAGGGCTCTGACGGGCTAAGATACTCTCCATCTTCCTGTCTTCTTTTGCCCCTCCCTTTCTTCCCTAAGGGAAGGTAACAGCACAGAAACTGATTCAACAGGTGACTCACTTTCACATAGCCTTTCACGAACCTCCGATAGTAACCACAGAACCCGGGGAACGAGCGCTCACAGTCTGGTGTCTTGGCCAAGTGGTGACCGCCTCGATCTTAGCTGGATATGTAGCTACTTCATCCCATAAGACTATGTGCCTAACATAGCTAACAGACGTTTGGCAGAACTGGCACTTGTCTAGGGGAAGTTTTAATCTTTCATCTTTCAGGTGGCCGAACACCTTCAGCAGCCTCGCTTCATGCTCTTCCAAAGTATTTGGATCCACTATGAGGTCATCCAGATATACCAATACCTTAAGCAAGTTCATATCCGCCACCGTCTTCTCCACGACCTGCTGGAAGGTTGCAGGAGCTCTCGAGATGGCCTGGGGTGTCCTTTTGAACCGGAAAACTCTCAAGGGAAAAATAAATGCCGTTTTCTCATTGTCGACCTCACTCATGGGGATCTGATAATATCCACTCCTCAAGTCCAGCACACTGTACCACTTCGCACCACTCAGACAGGCCAGCGCGACTTGAATCCTTGGGACAGTAAACTGGTTAGGTACGGCAAGCCTGTTCAGAGTGTGATAGTCCACACACATCCATACCTTCTCATTCTTCTTTCGTGCCACTACTATTGGGTACCCATAGGGGCTTCGGGACTCAGTGATGATCCCAGCTTCCTTCAACTTACACAAATGCTGCCGAATGTCCCCCACCTCTGCAGCAGCCAGTCGCCTCAACCCTCCTCTGAACGGGGTATCCTCATTCACCGGGATAGTGTGACACGTGCTCTTGGAACCCACATCAAACTCATCAGTGGAAAAGACACCTTCCAGCTTCAATATCTTCTCTACCAACCCCTTCTTCCAACCTGCAGGAAACAGGGAGCCCCTGAAGTTGAATGACTCAGTGGTCAACTTTCTTCCTTTTTCCAATAGTTTCTCACCAGCTTGTTTCACAGGGACACTAGACATTACTGTCACAGGGAACAAATGCGCCAGGGGCATCCCCCGCTTGAAGGTGACCTCCCTCGTCATAGTGTTCCTCACAATCACTGACATCCTGCTCGCCTGTACAACCGAGGGCTTCTGCAATTCAGGCCTCACCAGTACCCCAGCAGGAAATCCCGACTTCCCTTCGTGGTCTTCCGGAGCGTCCACTAAGAGGGCCTCGCCCTCAGGCACTCCGGGGAATTTGGGGGTCCCCATCACTCTTGCTACTTCCCCGGGCCGCAACACAATTGGCTTCCACCGGGTGAACCACACAGTCCCTCGACTAAATTTGGTATCCTGCTTAATGCAGCCATGCACTTTCTCAAAAGCAGCTTGAAACACCGGGTGCACAGACAACGTTCATGCCAGCCTTCTCCTTGCAGGCTCCCCATGAGCCTCCTCACAAGAGGGGTGATGGTCCCTACCATAATTGAAACATCACCCTTCTCAACAGGGGTATGGATAATCACTAGCACTAAGCCCCCAGATCTTCAGTGCCCTGAATGGGATGCAGGGTAAATGCTTCAGATACCGGTTGTAAAACGAACAGTAAAACAACGTGGCCTGCACCTGCCATCAAGTATGGCCTTAGCATAAATACCTTCTATCCGCAGCTACACGCTGGAGGGTGGTCTCACTAAGCCTTCAGGAATTGGGACTTTCGCTTTTGGGGGTTCCTTGATAAATTGCTGGGAATGTGTTCCTCCAGAGACACCAGACCCTCACTGGGTCTCCACAAAGTTTTCCCAACAACTCTCTCGTCTCAGGTAACCGAGGGGGCTCACTCTTCTTCTGGCGTGACACCTGCTGCCAGCAGCCCTCAACTCTGCCACAATCTCCTCTACTGCACCCCAGGGCAGGCTATCTGTGGTCACTTCACCGCAGGGGACCACTACCGAGGACTGTACCCTGCTGACAGAAGCCTCCCAAGCCTCCAACGCATTCTCTTCCCGTACCTCTCTGATCAGCTCAACAAAAGATGGAGGAGGATCACGTTTTACGAGACTGTCGGAGACCCGAAGCAATCAGGTCATGAGACTGGCGCCCCTGGCTCTCTGGTCCATTCTTAACTGATCCACCTCAGCCGCCTGAATGACCCTCTGCGTCGCAAGCAGTTTAGCTGCCTCATGTTCTGAAACCCCACCATGAGCTCCATTGGGCTTCTTGTTGGAGCAAAAGTATTGTCCAGTTCTTTCATGTAATTCACTACAGGATACTTTAACCTGACGGCTCTCACAATGTCAGCGGCCCGCCCATTCAAACTTTCAACCAATCTCTGTCACTTTACATCATCAGTGCACTGCCACTCATCTAACAACTGAAAGTCTGCTCTGCCCAAGTCTCATACTCCTCCTCCCCTTTAGGGGTGGGTGTAATTCCAGAGAATAGGTGGAGCCCACTATAGCTGGGACTTTGAACCTGATTTTTCCATTTATTCGCCAGAGAGAGGTAAGGGTGGATACTAACATAGAATTCTCATTCTTCCCTGGGGATTGTGGACTAATTAGACATTCCAAATCCGACCACTCCTTTCCCTCACCCCTCAGAAATGACAGAACCCTGTCTTTGAAATGTGAATGCACAAGTGATGGTCAGCAAGTCAACAGGTGATACTAAAATAGGTCCACAATCAAGAAGGTTATCAAAAATTATTAGAACTCTTGTTCAGCTGGGTAAGTCTCTCCCTGCACTCTCTTCAAAGCCTCAACACCCTTCTGAATGTGCAATGGTCCAGTTGTAGCTTAACTATAGCTTTATAAAGCTGCAGCATAACTTCCTGACTCCTTATGCCATATGCCTTATGCCTTATGAACATCTGAAGCCAATTTCAGGGAGCCATGGATTTGGACCAAAAGATCAACCTCTGCCTTAGATACGCATAAAGACTTGTCTCCACAGGTGCCTGTGGCAAAGACTTCCACAAATTTACCACGCTCCTCATCTCCGCACTGAAAGGATGTCCCTCTATTCTAAGACTGTTCTCTGGTCTTAGACTCTCCCACCATAGAAAACATCTTCTCCACTCTATCAAAGCCTTTCACCATTTGATAGCTTTCAATAAGGTCACCCCTTATTCTTCTGAATTCTAGTGAATATACTCCCGGAGCCATCAAATGCTCTTCATATGACAAGCCTTTCAATCCTGGAATTATTCTCATGAATCGCCTTTTAAGCCTCTTCAGTATCAGCACATCCTTTCTAAGATAAGGGACCCAAAACTGCTCACAATACTCCATGTGATGCCTCACCAGTGCTTTATAAAATCTCAACATTGCATCCTTGCTTTTATATTCTAGTCCTCTTGAAATGAATGCTAACATTGCATTTGCCTTCCTCACCACAGACACAACTTGCAAATTAACCTTTAGGACTCCCAAGTTCCTTTGCACCTCAGTTTTTTTTTGTATTTCTCTCCATTTAAAAAAGTCCAACCCTTTCATTTCTTCTACCACAATGCATGACCACACATTCCAACACTGCATTCCACCTGCTATTCCTTTGCCCATTGTCCTAATCTAAGACCTTCTGTAGCATCTCTACTTTCTCAAAGCTACCTGCCCCCACCCACCTTCATATCATCTGCAAACTTTGCAACAAAGCCATCAATTCCATAATCAAAATCATTGACATATAAAATAAAAAGAATCTGTCCCAACACATACCCCTGTGGAACACAACTAGTCACCAGCAGCCAGCCAGGAAGGCTCGCTTTATTGCCACTCTGCCTCCTGCCAATCAGGAACAGCTTTATCCATGCTAGAATCTTTCCTGTAATACCGAGGGCTTGTAGCTTGTTAAGCAGCCTCATGTGGCACCATGTCAAAGGTCTTCTGAAAATCCAAGTACACAACATCAACCGATTCTCAATTGTCTATCCTGCTTGTTATTTCTTCAAAGAATTCCAACAGATTTGTTAGGCAAGATTTTCCCTTGAAGAAATTATGCTGAACACGGCATGTGCCTCCAGGTACCCAGAGACCTCACCCTTAATAATTGACTCCAACATCTTCCCAACCACTGAGGTCAGATGAACTAGCCTAGTTTCCTTTCTTCTGCCTCTCTCCCTTCTTGAAAAGTGGAGTGATATTTTCAATTTTCCAGTCTTCTTGAATCAAGTGAGTCTTGAAAGATCATTACTAATGCCGTCACGATCTCTTCAGCCACCTCTTTCAGAACTCTAACATGAACACCATCTGGTTCAGTTGACTTATCTACCTTCAGACCTTTCAGTTTCCCCAAGAACCTTCTCTCAACTTATGGTAACCACACACTACATGACCCCTGACATCTGGAACTTCTACCATACTGCTAGTGTCTTCCACAGTGAAGATTGATGCAAAATACTTATTCAGTTTACCCACCATATCCTTGTTTCCCATTACTACCTCTCCAACATTGTTTTCCAGCTGTCTGATATCCTCTCTTTTATGCTTTTGTTTCTGAAGAAACTTTTGGTATCCTTTTTAATATTATTGGCTAGCTTACTTTTATATTCCATCTTTTCCATTATGACTTTTTTAGTTGCCTTCTGTTTGTTTTTAAAAGCTTCCCTATCATCCAACTTTCCAATATTTTTTGCTCTACTATATGCCCTCTCTTTGGTTTTTACATTAGCTTTGACTTCCTTTGTTTGCCATGGTTGTGTCATCTTTCCTTTGGAATACTTCCTCTTCCCTGAAATGTAGATATCCTATGCCTTCCAAATTTCTTCTGGAAATTCCAGTCATTGCTACTCTGCCGCCTTCCCTGCTAGTGTTCTTTTCCAATCAATTCTGGTCAACTCATCTCTCGTGCCTCTGTAATTCCCCTTACTCACTCTAATGCTGATGACTTTACCTTCTCCTTCTCAAATTTCAAGGTGAGTTCCATCATATTAAAGGGTTTTTTTTAACCTCAAGGTCTGTAAACAATACTGGCTCATTACACAACACCCAATCCAGAATAGCAGATTCTCTAGTGGGTTCCACCATAAGCTGCTTTAATAAGCCATCTCATAGGCACTCTAGAAATTCTAAATATGCTCTCTAATTAAGATGCATCCTACTAAATCTCTATTTCCTCTCTGAAGTTTCATGTCCCTCCTAAAATGAGGTGATTGGAACTGAACACAATACTCCTAGTGTGGTCTAATGAGGGTTTTATAGAGCTGAAACATTACGTCAGGGCTCTTGAGCTTAATCCTCCAACTAATGAAGGCCAACACACAATATGCCTTTTTACAACTCTATCAATTTGTACAACTTTGAGGGATCTATAAATATGGACCCCAAGATCTTTCTATTCCAACACACAGCTATGAATCCCACCATTAACCCTGTATTCTGCCTTTAAATTTGACCTTCCAAAGTGAATCACGTTACACTTTTTCAGGTTTAACACCATCTTCCACTTCTCAGCAGGCTTCACATCCTGTCAATGTCTCGTTATAACCTACAGCCTCCTACACCAGAGATTTCTCAATTGGGGTTCCACGGGAGATTGTGATTAAAGAAAATAAACATCGCGTTTTGAACTTAGTGCAACATGCGATGCCAGTGCCTGCAGTGGTGGGCTGTGCACAGTAGCACTGTGGGTGTCCATTCTCAGGTTTTGATATGAGGTAGAGGAGGCTGTTGATAATTGGTGAGCGCTGTATCACATGGAGGGGAGTACAGTAGGCTGATAAGGAACCTGAAGTGCGTTTTCCAAGCATTGAATGGACTTGCCCAACCTGGCCTATGACATCAGCCTCTCCCTCTCGAATTACCTCCCCTAACTTCCCCTTACGTGCCACTGACTGATTAAGGGAGCGAACAACTCTACTGGTGTAGTAGAAAATTGGAGGGAAATTTTCATTCTAGAGGAGGAATATTTACATGCCACGACTCAGCTGCTGGCCTGCTGCTTTGCTGTTGCTTAAACATTACAACAGGTAGATTGCGTAGGCTAGAAGTGAATTGTATTGTGAAGTTTTCGTATTTTTGGGGGGCTTTCTTGTTTAGATATTTATTATGCCATTTAAAAAACCCGTGTTTTACAGACATGTCTTAGGTCCAATGTGGCGACTTTTGAAGAGGATTCTAGGCCTATGGACAATTCTGATAAGGTTAATGAAGAATTACAATCTTTTGAGTTATTTCACTGCACTAGTGGAATAACAGGCACAAAAAATTCTGTCTTTACAATGAAAGCTCCTTATCAATGGGTTTTACATGGGCTAGTGATCCAAGCTGTCGTATTCCATTGTGCCTAGTCTGTGGCGAATAACTTACAAATACAGCAAAATTAAAAAGACAACTACAAATCACAACCACATGACACACAAAAGAGCTGATTATCTTAAACAACTTCTGGAATCTCAAAACAAAGTAAAGTTTTTGTTACAGTCACAGTCAGTAAAAAGATTCAGGAAGCAAGTTATTTAGTAGCAGAACATATTACCCAGAAAAGGAAAAGTCTCACAGTTGGTGAGAACCTAATAATATCAGTAATAGTGGGTAAAATGCTAGGTCATGATGCAGTATGAAAAATTCATAAAGTTGCACTCTCAAACAGTACAATAAGTCAACATATTGATGACACGTCACATGATACTGAAGAGGTTCTGTGTGATAAACTGAAAAACAGCTTCTCGATCCACATTGATGAGGCACAGATTTCACCCATAAAAGTCATGTTGTAGCATTTGTAAGATTTGTAAATGGTGAAATTCAAGAAATTTTTTTCTGTTGCAGAGCTGCATGAAACAAGCAAAGGCCAAGATATATTTAATGCTTTGACGCCGGTACAATTTTCTATGCGGTGGTGTGCTGGGGCAATAGGGCTCAATAAACTGATTAGAAAGGCTGGCTCTGTTATAGAGTTAAACTGGACACACTGGAGGCTCACCCTCTGCAAGCCACCTTGGCTGAACAGAGGAGCACCTTTAGTAACAGACTAAAACAACCGTGCTGCTCCAAAGAGCGCTACATGGAGGTAATTCTTACCCTCGGCCATTAGGCTCTATAATGAGTCAATTTATAGCTGGGGAAATGATGACTCTCTCCTGTTAGACTGGTTGAGGTAACCTATTTTTATTCTTTCTTACTTCCCTTCTAATATTTGTATATATTAGAATATATGTATATCTGTGCACTTGCAATGCTACTGTAACATTGTAATTTCCTTTCGGATCAATAAAGTACCTATCGAGCTGGGTCCCAGAACAGATTTCTGCAGAATACCACTTGTACTGTATAGTCTACATTATAATAAGGGACTACCTTATGTTTTAGTAACACGTGGTTGCCTGCACTATTAGGCGCGTATTGAGCATGCACTATTAGGCGCATAGTGATCTGTACGTGTGTGCCGTCCGTATTCAGTTTCTGCCAGTAAAGAACCTTAGCTTCCATTTCCAGTGTTTTATTAATAGCATTGTTGTGTAACTAGGCCACATACCCAACAAATTGGTGACGAGTTTAATGAACCTACATCGTAGTGGAACGCGTGTTTTAATTGATATCGACACTCGGAAGAAGAGCACAAGGAGCGAGCCAAGGAGTGGGAGAAGGAGGCAGAATGAGGCCACGAGTCTTTTGTCGGTAATTGGAACAGGATCATTAGGTCTCCTCCTTAGTTTCCTAGTCGTTATTGACTTTACTTCCATAGAATCTCCTGTGAGTTCCATTGTTAGCCTCTCATTCTCCATCATCTTTTTCTTTTCTTCTAACTCAATCTTTTTATCTTCAAATTCCTTCACTGCTACTTTCTTCTCTTTAATATAATTCCTTTCCACTTGTTCTGTCTCCAGTTGCAGAAAAAGCTCTGCATTTTGTATTCCTTCCTTGTACTGTTGATCTAGTTTTTTCATTCTTTCTGATACTCCTGTGAAGTGCCTTCCTGTAACTACTGTAGCTGTCTTTTGAGAGATGTCAATTTCTCCTGGTACATCTGCTCTTTTACTTCCAGGTAGTCTCCATCATCCTGCTTATTGGCAATATCTGTCTCCCTTGCATCCTCTGTATCTTCATCCGAGGCGCGGCCACAGATACTGCGTTCGTCCGCGTTGTTGACGTGGTCTTGCTCCTCCTCATTGTTGTAATAGTCAACAATGGGTGAGAGGAGAGCTGTGGACATCTTCCCCACCGAGCTGCCCTCCTTTGTTGACACATCTAGTGCCTTTAGGTGTGCCAATCCAACTGGATTTTCCTGAGCCATTCATGTCCCAGCAATGATGGTCCCTGGATCTCCTGACTTTCTGAATAGCCTACCATGTGAAATCTTACCAAACACCTTACTAAGATCCATATACATCACATCCACTGCACAGTGTGCTTTGTCACATCCTCAAAAAATTCACTGACAAAGCTATGCTATCCCTAATCAGGGTATACTTATCCAAGTGCTCGTAATATCTTGTCTCCAAGAATTTACCCACCACTGAAGTAGGACTCACTGGTCTACGATTCCCCCTTGCCTTCTAGACTAAAAGGGACCGGGATTATAGCTCCTTCCAGGCTACCTTGCAACTCTCAAGAGTCTTGTCCGATCCTTGCTTCCTAAACCTGAATTAAGCTTCTTTGTTCCTCGTGACTAGATATCTCATGTCAAACATCCATATGTCCACATTTCTTATCAACCATAGCTCCTTCGTTCTTCTACCCTTTTCCTACCTGAACAGGACAAGCCTATCCAGAATCCCATGCAGGTGCTCTCTAAATAACCTCAACGATTTCAAGTACATCCGCTCCCATTTCATGCTCCCGAGTTGCTGCCTAATATCACCGCAATTTTCCTTTCCCCCAATTAAAGGCTTTCCCATACCATTTGCTCTTATCCCTTTGCAAGACTATGGTAAAGGTCAGAGAGATGTGGTCACTGTCTTGGAAATGCTCTCCCATCGAGAGATATGACTGCTGATCTAGTTGATGTCTAATGCTAGATCCAGTATGACCTCTCCAGTCAGCCTATCTATACATTGTGTCAGGAATCTTACTGGACATATCTAACAAATTCTGTCACATCTAAACCTTTTGCACTGAGAAAGTGCCAATCAGTATTAGAGAAGTTGATTTCTTCTATGATAACAACCCAGTTATTTTTGCACCTTTCCATAAAAGTATTATCTGCTCCTCAGTGTCTCTTGCTATTGGGAGTGGAGTGTGGGGGTGGGGTATAAGGGTGGGGGAAGGGGGGGGTCTATAGAATACTCTGAGGAGACTGTTTGCTCCCTTCCTGTTTCTGACATACTTGCACACTAATTCAGTAGACAACCTCTCAACGACATCCTCCCTTTCTGCAGCTGATACTATCCCTGATTATCAAATCCATTCCACCTTTTAATACCCCGTCCGTTTTGAAACATCTCAATCCTGAAACATCTAGCAGCCATTCCTGCCCTTGTGACAACCAAAAGCAGGGTCAGCTCCCCCTCCCACACAACCTCTTCGAAAACATCAGAATCCTGGATATTAAGCATCCATTCCTGACCACCTCTCAAGCAAGTCTCTGTAACGTCTACATCATAGTTCCACGTACTGATCATCATTCTTATCCTTCATAATCCTATCATTAAAATAAACACTTTAACCCATCCTCCTTATTCTTCCTTAGAGACTTACCGTTCATGACACCCATCTTCCTCTCAATTCCTCCTGTCTGACCCAGCGTTCTGATTCATATCCTCCAGCCAAAATAGCTTAAACTCTCTTGATTAGCATAAATGACCTTTCTGGCCAGGATATTGATTCCTTTCAGTGTAGGTGCAACCCACCCATTGCATAGGTCACCCCGTCCCAGAACTCTCATTGATCAAAGAACCTCAAACCCTGTCTCCTGCACCAGTTTTTCAGCCATAAATTCATATGTTCGATTTTCACTAATGTCTAAAGTTAGGAGTAACATTACCTATGACCTGGAGTTGTTTTAAAATTCCATCAGAAGTCAGAACTGTTAGAAAAGTTTAAATTTCATACCAATTCTTCGCAGTATTGATTCATACACTGATTAGTTCACACCATCAAAATATCAGTAACTTTTCCATTCTCCCCAACTTTCAATATGAGAATAAAACAAACCTGTGGCTTCTATTTCTTCCTCAATTTCTTTTGCTCTCTGTTCCAGGGTAGCTTTATGATTTTCCATTTCTTCAAGATATTTCTTATATTTTTCCCGATCTGCCTGCAGGCTTGCTTTGGTTTTCTCTAGTGCCTGAACTCTATCCTGAAATCAAATGATGGCAGAGAAATGTGTTAATTTATCCAGCAGTTCTGGACTCTTTCATTCCTGTTGAGAAACCATCTTCACCTATACAACTAACTCAAGTTCAATTTATTGCCATTCAAATCTACACACGTATACCGCCAAATGAAACAACATTCCCCTGGACCAAGGTGCTCAAACACAGTACATATCAACTCACATACATAACCCTTAAAGTAGTATTACCACAAATAAATTAATAATAAGGTGAATATACAAAACAAGTTAAAAAGTAAACGGTAAAATGCTACTGGCACTTCATACATCATGAGACCAGGGTGGTGGCAGAGTTTAATATTCTTATGGCCTGAGGGAAGAAGTAGTTTCTCATCCTAACTGTTTTTTTCCTAATGTTACGATGTCCCCTGCCTGATGGTAAGGGATCAAACTAAAGAATGGATGTTTAAAAACAAGTGGATGTGAGGCACTGTTTATCGGAAGTACTGGTTTGGAAAACAATGCATTTGTATGCTTCTAGGAAAAAATATGGGATAAGGTGGAGGAGGAGGAGGCAGGGCTCACAATAGAGATGCACTGTATGCAGGCCCTTCAGTCTAACCAATTTGTGTCAACCACAGTGTCCTTCCTGCTAGCTTGTTTCCTGTGTTCTGCCCATATTCTAAGTCCTGACATTCCATGAATCTATCCAAGTTCTTTTTAAGTGGGCCTATTGTATATACCTCAACCACTTCCTCTGGCAGCTCATGCCATATTAGATTAGATTCAACTTTATGGCCATTGTGCCAAGTACAGATGCAAAGCCAAATGAAATGCAGATAGCATCTAATGAGAAATGCAAAGAATAGTGTAAAATAATACAAAATAACTGTGAATAAAAAAAAGTGCTACAGCACAGATATAAAAGTATGAGACACTGCAAGATGGGTACAATACTGCTTAGCGCTGTGATGTGAGGTTCAGCAGTGTCACAGCTCTCCCTGTGCCTGCTGGTGAGGGAGCGGAGGCTCCTGTAGCGCCTACTGGATGGGAGGAGAGTAAAAAGTCCATGGTTACGGTGACCACCACCTCCTGTATGAATAAGTGGACTCCTTGGTACTCATTAAATCTTTTCCCTCTAGATGTAGTTTATATTCTCTCCCCCCCCCGGGAACTGTTACCATCTACATTATCTATACCCCCATTCATAAGACCACTCCCCTATTCTCCACAGTTCCATGGAATATTGACCTACACTCAGCAATCTCATCCAGACAAAATCATAAATCTATTTATTTAGCAATACAGTGTGGAGTGTGACCTCCCAGCCCTTTGAGCTACAACCCCAGCAAACGTGATTAACCCCAACCTAATCATGGGACAATTTAGAACAATCAATGAACCTACCCAGTACATCTTTGGACTGTGGAAGGAAACCAGAGCACTTGGGGATATTCCACGTATTCCACAGGGAGAACATACAAATTCCTTACAGATGCTGCCAGAATTGAGCTCAAAGCTCCAGAGCACCCAGACCTGTAATAACATCATGCTAACTGCTATGCTACCATAATGCCCTTCTGCACTCTTTTAAGCTTAACCACATCTTTTTTTATAAAACAATACTCCAAGTGGGGCCTCATGAATGACAACATAATGTCCCAACTTCTATATTCATTGCCCAGACTGACAAAGGCCAGTGTACTACACACCTTTTTCACCATCCTATCTAGCTTTGACGCTATTTCAATGAACAATGCACTTGTATACTTAAGACCCTTTATTCCATTAATATCCTACCAGTTTCAGTCCTACAGTGGTTTGCCTTTCCAAAACGCATTACTTTGTGCATATATGAATTGAAATCCTTTTGCCACTCCTCAGCCCACTTGCCTACCTGATCAAGATCCCCCTGCAATCTAAAATAACCTTCTTCACTATCAACACCTCCTAATTTTGTGGTATCCACATCACTTATATAAATATTGAAAGAAAATGGGTACCAATACTGATACCTGCAGCGCGCCACTGGTCACCAGCCCCCAGTCTGAGAATGAGCTTTCAATCACTACCCTCTGCTACCCGAGCCAATTTTGAATCCACCCAACTAGATTTCCTTGGATCCAGACCAACCCACCAAATTGCTGAAGGTCTTGTTAAACTCCAAATAGACAACAGCTTCTGCCCTACTCTGCTCTTCCCTTTTGGTTACCACTTCAAAATACTTTGAAAGTTTTGACAAGCATGCTTTTCCACACATAAAACCGCGCTGACTCCTCCTAATAAGATTGTCTATCCAAATACTAGTAAGGTCCTATCCCTTAAATTCTCTCTAGTAACTTTCTCAGGCTTTGGCTGCTGCTTGTTTGCCAATGCTATCCTCAAACAGAACAACCTTCGTCAGTGGCTAATGTCAAAGCAAATATTTCCACAAAACCACCACATTTTTTCCCTCTAGCCTCCTCCAAATTCCGAGGAGGCACCTGATGAGGCCATGGGGATTTATCCACTTTAATTCACCGAAAGGCAAAAAATCTCCTTTCTGGTAAACCATAAGAGATAGGAGCAGAATTAGGTCATTCAGGCCATCGACTGCTCTGCCATTTTATCATGGCTGATCCCGGATACCAGTCAACCCTATACACCTGCCCCCTCACCACAACTTCGATGCCACTACCAATCTGGAGTCCATCAATTTCCGCTTTAAATATACCCCACAGAGCTGGCCTCCACCGCAGTCTGCAGCAGAGCATTCCACAGATTCACCACTCTCTGGCTAAAAAAACTCCTCTTTTCTTCTGTTTGAAAAAGTTTGAGGCTGTGCCCTCTAGTTCTGGATACCTCCACCATAGGAAACATCCTCTCCACATCCACTCCAGCTAGTCCTTTCAACATTCAGTAGGTTTCAATGAGATCCCAACACATTTTTCTAAATTCTATTGAGTACAAGCCCAAAACAGCCAAACATTCCTCATATGTTAACCCCTTCATTCCTGCAATCATTCTCGTGAGCCTCCTCTGGACTCTTCCCAATGACAATACAGCCTTTCTAAGATGAGGGGCCTAAAACCAATGATAATATTCCAAGTGCGGCCTGACTAGTGTCTTATAAAGCTTCAGAATTATCTTCTTGTTTTCATATTCTATTCAACTTGGAATGCCAACATTGCATTTGCCTTCTTTACCACAGACTCATTTCATTTTTCAATCTTTTTATTGATTTTCAAATAAAGAATATACAAATCAGACGAGGAGTTTAGCAAACAGATAATATAAAAGACATAAACAGCAATAAAAAAACAGAAAGTATATAATGTCAAATTCAGATAGATAAAATGTTACGCTGTTATATATGCAATGGCCAAAAAAAAACAACTCCTCATAGCAATCATAAAAAAGATTGGAAATTTATTTGATAAAGAAAAAACCCCCCACTAACTAAACTGAAACAAAAAGAGAGAAAGAAAAAAGAAAGAAAAAGAAAAATTGGGCAGTGCAATTGAGGATAAAATTAAAAAAGAGAGAAAAAAAAATCCTTCCAGTCATCTCTGAACCTTCACAGATAAGGATCCCCCCCCACCCGATAAATAAATAAATAAATAAATAGATCATGTGAAAATATTGAATAAAGGGTCGCTAGACTTGTTCAAAATTAAAGGATGTATCAAATGTCCGGCTTCTAATTTTCTCCAAGCTTAGATATGACATAATGGAGGAGATAGGGCTTATATTAGGAAAAATATGCGTCAATTTATCTTTGGACATATGGGCCCTGTGTACTATCTTAAACTGAATTAAGGTATGGCGTGCGCAGATAGATGAATTATTGACTAGATAATAAATTTTACTCCATTGATTGTCTGAAAGTGAATGTTCAAGTTCTACTTCCCAGGTGCGTTGAACCCTATCATTAGGCGACATGCAAGCATTCATTAACTGTTTATAAATGATAGCTATTAATCATTTTTGAAAAGGTTTAAGCTGAAAAATAGCATAAGCCAATTTTAAAGAGCAGGTTAAGGGGTAATTCAGTAAAAAAAAATTCACGTGAAAAATTCCTAACCTGTAAATATCTGCAAAAATGTGTATTAGAGATATCATATTTATCCATTAACAGTGAAAAGGACATTAAACAGTCCTGTAAAAACAAATCTAAAGAAGTTTTTATTCCCTTAATTTTCCATGTTAAAAAAGCCTTATCCAAAGTTGATGGTTTAAAAAATAAATTAGAATAGATATTACTAGAAAGTAGAAAATCATTTAATTCAAAAAAATCTACGAAACTGAAACCAAATTTTTAAAGTGTGTTTAACAATAGGGTTGAGAGCTTGTCTACCTATTCTTAAGAGCGAAAATGGAAGGGGAGCTCCTAATAAAGAAGCTAACGAAAACCCCATTACTGAATTTTCCTCCAACTGTAACCATGAAAGGCGATCTTGGTCATCTACATCATAAATCCAAAAAGTAATATAACGAATATTAATTGCCCAATAATAAAATCTAAAGTTTGGTAAGGCCAGTCCTCTATTTTTTTTTTGTTTTTGCAATAAAAGTTTATTCACTCTAGAGCTTTTATTATTCCAAACATAAGACAAAATCAGAGAATCTATTTTATCAAAAAATGTTTTTGGAACAAAAGAGGGAATTGCTTGAAATATATATAAAAATTTCGGTAGAATACCCATTTTTATAGCATTTATTCGACCTATCAATGACATCGACATAGGTGACCATTTAGAAAGTGCCTGTTGAGTATATTTAACTAAAGGGAAGAAATTATACCTATATAGGTCTTCAAAATTTTTAGTAATTTTGATACCAAGGTAAGTGAAATGGTTTTTGGCAATATTAAAAGGTATTTGATCATAATAATCAGAATTATTAATAGGAAGTAATTCACTTTTATGTAAATTAAGTTTATAGCCAGAAAAAATACCAAATTCCATAAATATAGATAACATAAAAATAGATTTCCTAGAATTTGAAATGTAAACTAATAAATCATCCGCGTATAATGAAACCTTATGTAATTTATCCCCTCTCTTAATACCCTGCACAGAATTAGAATCCCTAAGAGCAATAGCAAGTGGTTCTAAAGCCAAATTAAATAATAAAGGACTAAGGGGACAACCCTGAAGGGTACCTCTATATAATCTAAAATAAGGAGACTTTTGATTATTAGTTATAACTGCAATTACCGGGGCATGATAAATCAATTTGATCCAGGAAATAAATCCTGGACCAAAATTAAACCTCTTCAAAACCTGAAATAGATAAGGCCACTCCACCCTATCAAAGGCTTTTTCTGCATCCAAAGATATAATACATTCAGATTCTTTGGCTGAGGGGGAATAAATAATATTTAACAATCTTCAAATATTAAAAAGTGAGTACCTATTTTTTATAAAACCTGTTTGATCGTTTGAGATAACATTAGGCAAGATATACTCAAGCCTATCTGCTAGAATTTAAGAGAGGATTTAAAAATCTACATTCAATAAAGTAATAGGTCTATAAAACACACATTCCAGTGTGTCTTTTCCTTTTTTTGGAATCAATGAAATTAGTGCCTCAAAAAGTTTTAGGAAGATTCCCAGAGGATGTAGAATCGGCAAATGTTTGATGAAGATGTGGTATAAGCATTTCATGAAAAGTCTTGTAAAATTCTACCATATAACCATCAGGTCCTGGAGATTTACCTAATTGCATAGAGGATATAGCCTTGGCTATCTCCTCTTGTTTAATAGGTGCATCTAACATATCAACATCTTGAATCGAAATGTGAGGTATGTTTAACCTTTGCAAAAATCTATTCATAATAATAGTGCTATCAGAGAATTCAGATTTATAAAGATTAGAATAGAAGTCCATAAATATCTTATTAATTTCATAAGAATCTAAAGTTTATGTTCTATCTGGTCGACGAATTTTAAAAAATCTGTCTTCTGACCATCCTAGCCTTTAACTGACCCGCTAAAAGCTTAGCAGATTTTTTCCCCATGTATATAAAATAAACTTTTAGATTTAAAAATTTGCTGTTCAATGGGAAAGGTCAGAAGCAAATCATACTGTGATTGAAGTTCGACCCTTTCTTTATATAGGTCTTCAGTGGGTTTAACTGAATACGCTTTATCTATCTGTTTAATTTTATTAATAAGCACTGACAATTCCACTTTAGTTTTCTTTCTCAAGGCTGCTGAATATGAGATTATCTGTCCCCTAAGAAAAGATTTCAACGTGTCCCATATAACCAGATTTGACATTCCTTCAGTTGTGTTAAATTCAAAAAATATAGAAATTTGCTCCTTAATAAAATTAACAAAAGCTGGATCCTGTAACAATACAGGATTCAGTCTCCACTGTGACATTTTCAAAAATCTATCTGAAAGCTTAAGGGTTAACTTTAAAGGCGCAATGATCTGAGAGCGCAATGATGTCAAAAGGAGAGAAGGAGTGAGGTAGTTCTCTTTTGGAAGAGGACAGCGAGGCTTTGAGAAGAAGTGCGGCGGCGGCCATTTTCAAATTGCTTCTCAGATCGGAGTTCTGAGAGGCGGGACTGCGCAGGCGCGTGAAGGAGGCCTGGGAAGGAGGGAAGATATAAAAAGGAGAGAAGGAGTGAGGTAGTTCTCTTTTGGAAGAGGACAGCGAGGCTTTGAGAAGAAGTGCGGCGGCAGCCATTTTCAAATTGCTTCTCAGATCGGAGTTCTGAGAGGCGGGACTGCGCAGGTGCGTGAAGGAGGCCTGGGAAGGAGGGAAGATATAAAAAGAACGCAGCCTTAAGCAGCGGGCAGCGGAGTGAGCCGGGAGCAGAGTGTAGGGCTTGGGCTCAGAGGGCTTAGGCGGAAGAGGGCACAGTAGGCTTATCTTTTAGTTCTTCTTGTTATTTTCAGTTATTTGGGAAGTATGAGTCTGGGGGCAGCTTGTTGTTCTCGGTGTCGGATGTGGGAGGTCCTGGAGTCTCCGAGCCTCCCGGACGTCCACATCTGCGCCAGGTGTGTCGAACTGCAGCTCCTGAGGGACCGAGTTAGGGAACTGGAGCTGCAGCTCGATGACCTTCGCCTGGTCAGGGAGAGTGAGGAGGTGATAGAGAGGAGTTACAGGCAGGTGGTCACTCCGGGGCCACGGGAGGCAGATAGGTGGGTCATGGTCAGGAAGGGGAAGGGGCAGGTACTAGAGAGTACCCCAGTGGCTGTACCCCTTGACAATAAGTACTCATGTTTGAGTACTGTTGGGGGGGACAGCCTGCCTGGAGGAAGTGACAGTGGCCAGGCCTCCGGCACAGAGGACGGCCCTGTAGCTCAGAAGGGTAGGGATAGAAGAAAGAGGACCATAGTAATAGGGGACTCGATAGTCAGGGGTTCAGACAGGCGGTTCTGTAGAGGTGATCGGGAGCCCCGGATGGTAGTTTGCCTCCCTGGTGCCAGGGTCCGGGACGCTTCTGATCGCGTCCAAGATATCCTGAAGTGGGAGGGTGAGGAGCCAGAGGTGGTGGCACATATAGGTACCAATGACATAGGTAGGAAAGGGGAAGAGGTCCTGAAAGGAGAATACAGGGAGTTAGGAAGGCAGTTAAGAAGAAGGACCGCAAAGGTAGTAATCTCGGGATTACTGCCTGTGCCACACGACAGTGAGAGTAGGAATGGAATTAGGTGGAGGATGAATGCGTGGTTGAGGGATTGGAGCAGGGGGCAGGGATTCAAGTTTCTGGATCATTGGGACCTCTTCTGGGGCAGGCGTGACCTGTTCAAGAAGGACGGGTTACACTTGAATCCTGGGGGGACCAATATCCTAGCGGGGAGGTTTGCTAGGGCTACAGGGCAGACTTTAAACTAGTAAGATGGGGGGACGGAAATCAATTTGAGGAAACTATGAGAGAGGAGGTTAGTTCAACAGTAGAGCAAGTAAGTAGACAGTGTGTAAAGGGAGGAAAGGCAGGTGATGGAGAAGGGATGCGCTCAGCCCGAAGTTGTAGGGGAGAAGAAAGAAAAGGATAATAAATTTGAATGCATTGCTAGGGATGAAAAGAGAGGAGGAGGTGGAGAGTATCTTAAATGTATCTATTTTAATGCTAGGAGCATTGTAAGAAAGGTGGATGAGCTTAGAGAATGGATTGATACCTGGAATTATGATGTTGTAGCTATTAGTGAAACATGGTTGCAGGAAGGGTGTGATTGGCAACTAAATATTCCTGGATTTAATTGCTTCAGGTGTGATAGAGTAGGAGGGGCCAGAGGAGGAGGTGTTGCATTGCTTGTCCGAGAAAATCTTATGGCGGTGCTTTGGAAGGATAGATTACAGAGCTCCTCTAGGGAGGCTATTTGGGTGGAAGTGAGGAATGGGAAAGGTGTAGTAACACTGATAGGAGTGTATTATAGGCCACCTAATGGGGAGCGTGAGTTGGAAGAGCAAATGTGTAAGGAGATAGCAGATATTTGTAGTAAACACAAGCTGGTGATTGTGGGAGATTTTAATTTTCCACACATAGATTGGGAAGCTCATTCTGTAAAAGGGCTGGATGGTTTAGAGTTTGTGAAATGTGTGCAGGATAGTTTTTTGCAACAATACATAGAAGTACCGACTAGAGATGGGGCAGTGTTGGATCTCCTGTTAGGGAATGCGATAGGTCAGCTGACAGATGTATGTGTTGGGGAGCACTTCGGGTCCAGTGATCACAATAGCATTAGCTTCAATATAATTATGGAGAAGGACAGGACTGGACCTAGAGTTGAGATTTTTGATTGGAGAAAGGCTAACTTTGAGGAGATGCGCAGGGATTTGGAGAGAGTGGATTGGGTCAAGTTGTTTTATGGGAAGGATGTAATAGAGAAATGGAGGTCATTTAAGGGTGAAATTATGAGGGTACAGAATCTTTATGTTCCTGTTCGGTTGAAAGGAAAGGTTAAAGGTTTGAAAGAGCCATGGTTTTCAAGGGATATTAGAAACTTGGTTTGAAAAAAGAGGGATGTCTACAATAGATATAGGCAGCATGGAGTAAAGGAATTGCTCGAGGAATATAAAGAATGTAAAAGGAAACTTAAGAAAGAGATTAGAAAAGCTAAAAGAAGTTACGAGTTTGGTTTGGCAAATAAGGTGGAAGTAAATCCGAAAGGCTTCTACAGTTATATTAAAAGCAAGAGGATAGTGAGGGATAAAATTGGTCCCTTAGAGAATCAGGGTGGTCAGCTATGTGTGGAGCCGAGGGAGATGGGAGAGATTTTGAACGATTTCTTCTCTTCGGTATTCACTAAGGAGAAGGATATTGAATGGTGTAAGGTGAGGGAAACAAGTAAGGAAGTTATGGAACCTATGACAATTAAAGAGGTGGAAGTACTGGCGCTTTTAAGAAATTTAAAAGTGGATAAGTCTCCGGGTCCTGACCAGATATTCCCCAGGACCTTGAGGGAAGTTTGTGTAGAGATAGCAGAAGCTCTGACGGAGATCTTTCAGATGTCATTAGAAACGGGGATTGTGCCGGAGGATTGGCATATTGCTCATGTGGTTCCATTGTTTAAAAAGGGTTCTAGAAGTAAGCCTGGCAATTATAGACCTGTCAGTTTGACATCAGTGGTGGGTAAATTAATGGAAAGTATTCTTAGAGATAGTATTTATAATTATCTGGATAGACAGGATCTGATTAGGAGTAGCCAGCATGGATTTGTGCGTGGAAGGTCATGTTTGACAAACCTTATTGAATTTTTTGAAGTAGTTACGAGGAATGTTGACGAGGGTAAGGCAGTGGATGTAGTCTATATGGACTTCAGCAAGGCCTTTGACAAAATTCCACATGGAAGGTTAGTTAAGAAGGTTCAGTCGTTAGGTATTAATGCTGGAGTAATAAAATGGATTCAACAGTGGCTAGATGGGAGATGCCAGAGAGTAGTGGTGGATAATTGTTTATCAGGATGGAGGCCGGTGACTAGCGGGGTGCCTCAGGGATCTGTTTTGGGCCCAATGTTGTTTGTAATATACATAAATGATCTGGATGATGGGGTGGTAAATTGGATTAGTAAGTATGCTGATGATACTAAGGTAGGAGGTGTTGTGGATAATGAGGTGGGTTTTCAAAGCTTGCAGGGAGATTTATGCCGGTTAGAAGAATGGGCTGAACGTTGGCAGATGGAGTTTAATGCTGAGAAGTGTGAGGTTCTACATTTTGGCAGGAATAATCCAAATAGAACATACAGGGTAAATGGTAGGGCATTGAGAAATGCAGTGGAACAGAGAGATCTAGGAATAACAGTGCATAGTTCCCTGAAGGTGGAGTCTCATGTAGATAGGGTGGTGAAGAAGGCTTTTGGAACGCTGGCCTTTATAAATCAGAGCATTGAGTACAGAAGTTGGGATGTAATGTTAAAATTGTACAAGGCATTGGTAAGGCCAAATTTGGAATATTGTGTACAGTTCTGGTCACCGAATTATAGGAAAGATATCAATAAATTAGAGAGAGTGCAGAGACGATTTACTAGGATGTTACCTGGGTTTCAGCACTTAAGTTACAGAGAAAGGTTGAACAAGTTAGGTCTCTATTCATTGGAGCGTAGAAGGTTGAGGGGGGATTTGATCGAGGTATTTAAAATGTTGAGAGGGATAGATAGAGTTGACGTGAATAGGCTGTTTCCATTGAGAGTAGGGGAGATTCAAACGAGAGGACATGATTTGAGAGTTAGGGGGCAAAAGTTTAAGGGAAACACGAGGGGGTATTTCTTTACTCAGAGAGTGATAGCTGTGTGGAATGAGCTTCCTGTAGAAGTAGTAGAGGCCAGTTCAGTTGTGTCATTTAAGGTAAAATTGGATAGGTATATGGACAGGAAAGGAGTGGAGGGTTATGGGCTGAGTGCGGGTAGGTGGGACTAGGTGAGATTAAGAGTTCGGCACGGACTAGGAGGGCCGGAATGGCCTGTTTCCGTGCTGTGATTGTTATATGGTTATATATGGTTATATGCACATTCAACAATGGAGTTTAACAGACATGTATCTAAAAGAAAAATAATCAATTCGAAAATACTTGTGATGAACGTGTGAGAAAAAAGAGAAGTCTTTATCATTGGGGTGTTTATATCTTCAAATATCGACGAGGCCATATTCTAATAAAAAAGTTAATACAAGCTGCCGCTTTATTAGGAAGCGACGGATTGGTTGATGACCTGTTAATCGCCGGATTTTAAACAATTAAAGTCACCACCCATGATCAACTTATATTCATTGAGATTCAGTAACTCAGAAAAAAGTTTCTTAAAAAAATCAGAGTTATCTACATTAGGTGCGTATACATACACCAGAGCTACCTTTTGCTCACATAATAAACCAGTAATAATTAGATATCTTCCAATCAAATCAGTAGTATTAAAATGTACAAAAGGGATTTTGGGGCTAAGAAATATAAAAACGCCTCTTATTTTATTATCCAACAGCGAGTGGAACAGAGGTCCTTTCCAGAAGCGGAAAAACCTGTCCTCATCCTGTTTTCGTATATGATTTTCTTGCGCAAAAATCATATCTGCATTGTGTTTTTAATTTCTTAAAAATCTTTTTACGCTTAATAGGGTGATTGACACCGTTCCAATTCCAAGATATTATATTGATTTTATTAACATCCATGTTTAAAATTGAATTTAATATTATATAAAAGAAATGTTACACAAGTACGGATTAAACCAAAAGGCGCGGGTACAACCAGAAGGAGTGACACATTTAGGAAAGAGAAATCCATCAGAAGAACTGCCCAATCAAGAAAAAAACCTACTCTAATAGACCCCTCCCACCTCCCAAAAGTTAAGAATTAAGGAACCAATAGGCTGGTTCCATGCTAACTAATAACCGTTGACCCTGTTCTCCATCTTGCAGCTCCGTATATTAAAATAAAGCAAAGATCCCACGGAAAATAGCCATAATAAAAGACACAAGCAGAATTCAACTACTATGTTATGTCTAACAGTAATAAAAACATAATCAACAACGGCCATCTTAGAATCAGCTAAAGTAGCTTAAACACATATTCAAAAAAAATAAATCCAAGCAAATAATATTACAAACAATATTCTTTCTCTCAAAAAAGAAAAGTAAATGAGTGTGTGTGTATGTGTATGTATATGTATAGTTTATATATATTGTTCGGTTTGCTCCGTTTCAGGAAAAGTCTTGCCGCTTCTCAGTTCAGTACCAGAACGACTTTTTTCGGCCATTGTAATTAAGTCTTAAATCCTTCAGTAGAAGTAATAAATCAAAGCTAAAAGGGATCTGTCAGTGGGATATAAAATATATTAAAAGAGAGAGTCGCTAGGAATGCGACTTACTCCATATGCTACAAAATGGAATCACCACAGACTCAACTTGTGAATTAACCTTCTTGGAGTCTTGCACGAGGACTCCCAAGTCCTTTTGCACCTCTGATATTTGAATTTTCTCCTCATTTAGATAATAGTCTGTACCTATGCTCCTTTTACCAAAATGCATTATCATACATTTCCCAACACTCTATTCCATCTGTCACTTTTTTTTGCCTATTCTTCCAATTTGTCCAAGTCCTGCTACAATTGCATTGCTTCCTCAGTACTACCTACCTCTTCAGCCATTTTTGTATCATCCACAAACTTTGCCACAAAGCCATCAATTCCATTATCTAAATCATTGACAAACTATGTGAAAAGTAGCCAACCCAATACTGAGCCCTGAGGAACACCACTAGTCACTGGCAGCCAACCAGAAAACTGCCCTTTATTCCCACTCACTGCATCCTGCCATGTAGATACGATTCCTCTATCCATGCCAGTATTTTTCCCTGTAACATCATAGGATTTTATCTTGCTAAGCAGCCTCGAGTGAGACACTTTATCAAATGCTTTCTGAAAATCCAAGTAAATGACATCCACTGCCTCTCCTTTGTCCACCCTGCTTGTTATTTCCTCAAAGACTTCCAACAGATTTGTCAGGCAAGATTTCACGTTACAGAAACTATCCTGACTTTTGACTTATTTTATCATTAGTCTCCAAGAACCCCAAAACCTCATTTAATAATGGACTTCAATACTTTCCCAACTGCTGAGGTTAGGCTAATCGACCTATAATTGTAATATTCTCCAAGGCATCTCCACTTGTTTCCCTTATCTCTTGAACAATCATGGTTAAACACCGAAGAAAAATATTTAATAAAAATCCAACTCATTTCCTGAGTCTCAATACATGAAACCCTGCTGATATCTAAGGAGACCCTCTCTTTCCTTAGCCACCCTTTTACTCTCAATGTAGATATAGGATCTCAAGGAATTTTCTTTAACCTTACTTGCCATATCCATCTCAAAGTCTTATTGCCCTGCACTTTTTACAGCTGTTGCAATTAATTTTATCTTAGAACTTCAGCATGCCTATTCATTACAATTAATTCAGCTTTGGCTGTAACTACCCTACATTATAAGATTGCTTTTTCTGTAAAATTTAAAGACTGTTTATGGAGTATAGTAAATCAGAATAGATAGAATCCGATACCTACCATATGGATTTATGAAAAACCAGAAATATATAGGTGATTAAAAAGTACGAAAATACCTAACTGGTTCATTTTGCTTTTCTTTCTCCAGCTTATTCAACTCTTCTGAGAGCTTCCTGTTCTCAGCAGCAACTTCTTCAAATTGAGCTTCATCCACCCCAAAATGCTGCTCTGGAAAGGACAGCAAAATGAAAAAAATGAAACATACCAACAATCTGAAATACAAACAGAAACTGCTAGAAACACTCAGCTGGTGGAAAGACAAAATGCCTTGGACGTGAAATGTTTCCTTTTCCACAGACAACACGTCTTGCTGAGTTTTTCCAGCAGTTCCTTCCATAAGCTACAAGATTGCTTTTCAATAAACCTTAAAAAATTCCACTCAATGCCTCAAACAATAATGATTAGAGTCCCATTTCAAAATATGGTGATAGCTTCATTTTTTGATTTTGTTCAAATATCGGTTCTATTAGTAGTTGTGACAACAAAAACATAGCTCAATATACAACTGCACAAATCAAAGGGTTAAAAGCACAGGAGATTCACAAATGTTAATTATTGTCATAGGCATTTCAATATGCAGGTAGATTGGAAAAATCAGGTTGGTGGTGCATTCCAAAGACAAGGAATTTGTAGAGAACCCACAGAGAGCCAGGGCTTTACTCTTTGGAGAGAAGGAGAATGAGAGGAGACATGATAGAGGTGTTCAAGATATTAAGAGGAATAGATAGAGTGGACAGCCAGCGCCTCTTCCCCAGGGCACCACTGCTCAGTACAAGATGACATGGCTTTAAGGTAAGGGGTGGGGAGTTCAAGGGGGATATTAGAGGAAGGGTTTTTACTCAGAGAGTGGTTGGTGCATGGAATGCACTGCCTGAGTCAGTGGTGGAGGCAGATACACTAGTGAAATTTAAGAGACTACTAGACAGTTATATGGAGGAAGTTAAGGTGGGGGTTTATGTGGGAGGCAGGGTTTAAGGGTCGGCACAACATTGTGGGCTGAAGGGCCTGTACTGTGCTGTATTATTATATGTTCTAAGATGACTTTTTAAGAGCAGTTTATGGTTGAGCTCATCGGGGCAAAGGCAATTCTGAATTAGGTGTTCTGTAATGAATCAGATTTAATCAGGGAGCTTAAAGTAAAGGAGCCATTTGGAGGTAGTGACCATAATATCAAAAATGAATATTGGATTGCTGGAAAATGACGCTGGAGAGATATCAATGGTGGACAAAGAAATGGCAGATGAAATTAATAAGTATTAATAAGTATCAGCCTTCACCATGGAAGACACCAGCAGTATGCCAGAGATTCAAGAGTTTCAGAAGGCAAGAGTGAGTGTAGTTGTTTTTACTAAAGAGGTTACTGGGAAACTGAAAGATCTGAAGGTAGATAAGTCACCTGGACCAGATGGTCTATGACCTAGGGTTCTGAAAGAAGTAGCTGAAGAGATTGTGGAGACATTAGTAACGATCTTTCAAGAATCACTAGATTCTGAAATGGTTATGAGGACTGGAAAATTGCAACTGTCACTCCACTCTTTAAAGGAGTGAGGCAGAAGACAAGATAATTCTAAGCCAGCCAGTCTGACTTCAGTGGTTGAAAAGGTGTTGGAGTCTATTATTAAGGAGGAGTCAAATGATAACATAGGTCAAAGATTCCTTAAGGGTTAATATTGCCTGTCAATTCTGTTGGAATTCTCTGGGGAAATAACAGGTAGGATAGACAAACAAAAATCAATGAATGTTGTTTATTTGGGCTTTCAGAAGACCTGTGACAAGGAGCTGCACATAAGGCAGCTTAACAAAATAAGAGCCCATGGTATTACAGGAGAGATACTAGTAAGAATAAGAAATTGGCTGACTGGCAGAGGGCAAAGACTGGGAATAAAGGTGGCCTTTTCTGGTTAGTTGCCAGTGACTAGTGGTTTTCAGCAGGGTTTGGTGTTGGAAACAATTCTTTTCACACTATTTTTTGTAGTGTTTTGCACGAGACAGTCAGCCATTCTTGTCTGGCACGTGGTGTCAGGATTGGTTTCCTTTCAGATTAACCGGGCCACGATATGAACGTTCCTGACTCTACCCTTGTAATTTTTTTTTATGAGGCCAAGTGGCTAGCTTGGCGTTCAACTCGGCTCAAATGGAAAGCGTGCTCAGGGGTGGCCTAACTTGGATTCGAACTCAGGAGCCTTTGCTCAAGTCCAGTGCTGATGCCACTGCACCACCAGCCGGACACTTTTCACACTATACCTCAATGATTTGGATGACGGAATTGGCTCTGTGGCCCAGATTGCAGATGATATGAAGATAAATAGTGGGGTGGGTAGTGTTGAGGTTGCTTGCATCAAAGATATTGCCCTGGGCAACAATATCCTTAGAAAACAACAATTTCCCTTCAACAAACAAAAAAAAAAACACCCTTGCTATGAATCATCAGTTCAGTTAGTTGTATTCTCAGGCAGAGGACTGTAGAGTACTTTAAGGCTTAAGATCTGTACCTAAACTCTCACCTAATGTTGAATGCATTACTACATTATCAGCTGTGCCAGTTTTCAGATAGGAGGAGGACTTAGACAGATTAGGAAAATGGCCAAAGAAGTGGCAGATGGAAAATATTGTAGTGGTCATGCACTTCGGTAGAAGAAATAGAGGCGTAAACTATTTTCTAAAAGGGGAGAAAATTCAAAAATCGGAGGTGCAAAGGGGCTTAGCAGTCCTTATGCAGGGTTCTATAAAGGTTAACTTGAGTTGGTGTTAAGGAAAGCAAATGCAATGTTAGCATTCAATGAGAGGATTGGAATATAAATAAAAAGATGCAATGCTGAGGCTTTATAAAGGCTATATTTGGAGAATTGTGAGCAGTTTTGAGCCCCTTATCAAAGAAAAGCTGTGCTGGTATTGGAGATGGTCCAGAGAAGGTTCATAAGAATGATTCTGGGAATTAAAGGATTAATGGTTGAGGACCGTTTGATGGCTTTGGGTCTGTTGGTCTTATAATATAATAAAATTCACCCTGCAGTTTGAAAGGAAGGGGTTCTAGTAGGGATGAAGAGCAGAGCCCTATTTATTCCAGCAATATACAGGCATTGTTCATACCAAACAGGAATCAACTGCAGAAGCTAATTATTATACTGAAGATTCACCTCATTTTACAAGGAACTGCAACACAATCAAGAGTCAAATCATTAGAGGAAATATTAGGCAGAGATGTGAACTACATAAATAATCCTGGACACTGGCACAGAGTTTGACTGAGCCCCACACAAAGTCAATTCTCAATCCCCATTGTTCTCTATTCACTCTGTAATTTTTCATAAAGTTGCAAAGGGCGACTGCGGCATTTTTATTTTCACACTGACAGATAGCAGTTCTTTAAAATTTATCAGTTTTATTTTGTCTTCTACATTAGTCATTTCTATTTGAATTAATATCTAGATACAACTAGGAAAACTGCACCTTTGCTTCCACAAAAAGTAAGATTCAGCAACACTTCACTAATTTACAATAAAATATTTAAGAAACAGACCTTCATTTAAGTTACCAACAGTGAGAGCTACAGTGCAAATCCTAGACACTTCCACAATACACAACTCTTCATGGGACAAGGATAGAAAACAGCAGAGGAATTCTGTTTCAGAATCACCGAGTCATACTCACTTAGCAAAGCCAAATTCTCCAAGTCCAAGTCTTCGTGGTCATCAATGCCAGCAAGGTGACGTGAATAACACTTACTCACATAGCTAAGGAACAGCTATATAGAAAAATTAAGATTACAACATTTTTGTGCAACACATTATCCAAGGGAAAGGCAAGCAATCCAAATGAAAAAATAAAACAAAGATCAACAAATCCCAATTGTACCTCATGACGCAACATATTTTAATAAATCTGGCAGAGATTACATCAGAAACTGATGCCATTGTTAATGCAGCAAAACATCAAAGTATGGAAACATTAACTGAGACATGCCAAGCCAAAACCTGACATCCTTCCAGGTTTCTCCAGCAGCCCTCATCTGTGATGGTGTAGAGGAAGCTTCATTTCTCTGACCCGTGGAGTGTGTGATAAGACAGTTTAGAGGGAGATTCACTGTGTGTCTGACCCCTGGGAGTGTGTGATGGGACAGTGCAGAGGTATGTTCATAGCGTGTCTGACCACTGGGAGTTTGAGACGGGACAGTGTAAAGCAGGGTTTCTCAAACAGGGTTCCACAAGAGATTGTGATTTTTAAAAAAAGCATCTTTTGAACTTACAAGGTACAATGCTTGCGCTCGCAGTGGCGGACAGTGACCGAGCAGCCCCATTAGCAATCTCGCTAGAGGTCTCTCAGCCCACTGTGGCAGTGTGCAGTAGGACCATGCTTATTTAGGTGCATCAATTCTCAGTTTTTGATGTGAAATTGGGGAGACCGTTGATAATTAATGAGTGTAATATTGCATGGAGGGGTGGACAGTAGGCTGATGAGGAGGGTGAAGTGTATTTTCCGAGCATTGAATGGACTCACCCAACTTGAGCTGTGACATCTGCTTCTCCCTCCCGAATTACCTCCTCCATTCTACCGGTGTGGAAAGTTGGAGGGAAAATTTAATTCCAAAGAAGGAATTTTTTTTTTAATGAACGGGCTGTGATTCAGCTGCTGGATTGCCACTTTGCTGTTGTTGTAAATGTTGCAAGAGGTGGATTGTGTAGATTAGAAGTGAATTGTATTCTGAGGTTTTCATATTTTTTGCAGTTTTCTCATTTAGTTATTTATTATGCCGTTCTTTTTTGTATTTGATTAGCCCCTGTGTTTTACAAACATGTCTGACAGTCTTATATAAAAGTGTGTCTTAGGCTATATTTTTAATTCATATCGCTTTGGCTTATGGTTTTTAGTAACTTTACTTTTCAACATTGTCAATGCATTTTCATGTTGTAAATAGCATTAATTAAAATCGATTTACAACCTTTATTTAAATTGAATCTACCAAGTTTACCTTTAGAAAAATTAAATCCCATTTTGGCTTAAGCTAGTTACTTAACAGAAATTAGTTAGGTTTGCCATAAGAGCTTTTAAAATTTACAAAAGGGAAAGAAAGATCATTTTCAAGAAAGCTTAAGTACCTGTTTTTTTCCCTCCAAGAAAGATTGGCTAAAAGTTCATTCTCTACTCAAAAGAGCATTGACAATTATTTTTGGATTATTATATCTACAACTTACTGGTCATGCTGATCTACTGTGAGCTGTAGATATAATTATTTTTATGCAGGGGTTTCCTGAAAACTAAAAATGATTTCAAGTGTTCCTCCAGGGCAAAAAGGTTGAGAAAGGCTGGTGTAGAGGGAAGTCTGTAGTGTGTCTGAGCCCTGGGAGTGTGTGATGGATGGCATAGAGGCAGCTTCACTATTTGTTTGACCCAGGAATGTGTGAGTATAGAACGAGATTCTCTCCACGTCAGTATCCGGGATTGTGTGATTAGATGATGTACAGGAACCACAACTGGTAAAATGTTACTATATTTATTGAATTAAGTTCAAAGTGATGAAAATTAGGCAAATTGAAGATAACTGAAACATCGGGACAGGAGGAGGTGTGTGCTGCTGTGGGAAAAAGGCCCCGGTACTCCAGCGATATCTCTCTCTCGATGGAGGTGAAAGCCTGTTGGTTCTCGAGTCATGTGGGAGCTTGGAGAAGTGACAAGGAAGATTGTAACATTGGAACAGCAAGCTCCTGGTCTGCACTCTTCTTGTGGCAGGAGCAACCTCTCTCTCTCTCTCTCTCTCAATGGAGAGAAAAAGCCTGTCCAAGATACCAAAGTGCTGGGTTATGAACTGAAATTTTTGATGGGCTCTAGATCAAGGTGTCTTTGGGAGCCTTTGCTATTGCTTACATGGTGGTGGTGGGGGGGTGCTTCTGCTGGTGCAAGTGGTGGGGGGGGAGAATTGATGCTTCTGCTGTTGCTTGTGCATGGGAGGGGGAGAGGGGCTTTGGGGTTCTGATATTACTATCATTAATTCTTTGGGTTTCTTGTTTCGTGCATGCCTTTGTGAAGAGTAAACATTTCAGATTGTATACTGTAATACATTTTTTGATATTAAGTTGAACCATTTGAACTGGTAATTGGTTACCCTATTATGATGTACACCATCAGCAGTCACATTCTCCACTTCATCCCAGTCCTTTTCTGGGCCAAACAGAATCCTATCTGGATTGATGGACTTGGTCAACTGCATAGAAAGTAAACAAGAATAACCGTTCAGGCCATTTTCAGCATCCACATGTTACATTTCTACTGATGATTAAACTGCACTGTGCAACTTAAAGTTCCTGCCAAAACCAAGAAGTTCCATCAATCAGAAACAGGCAAGCCTTTCTTTCACACAAAAAAACCTGCAGATGAAATCCGAGCAACACACACAAAATGCAGCAGTAACTCAGTGGGCCAGGCAGCAATTATGGAAAAGAGTATTGAAGATTTAAACTTCCTCAGGGTGGCATCCCTGGCCTGAAAGGTCAACTGTACTCTTTTCCATAGATGCTGCCTGGCTGCTGAGTTCCTCCAGCATTGAGTGTGTGTTGTGCAGCCAGGTTGAACTTGCAAGCCTTCTTCAAACTAAGAATTTTTTTCACAACGGTTGCAATGGAGTTTGAAGAGAAAACTTGTCGTGCTATATTATAAAGTCAGCTTAAGAAAAATAGATTCTATTAAGGAGAATCACAAACTACAAGAAACTAAAGAACACTTCCTTAAAGACTTTTACCCAAGTCACATTCTTCATGGCACAGAGATTAAGAGGATGTTATGGCAAAAGAATAGGGGGTATGGACCATTATGCCCCCATGGGGCATAAGCACCAGGACACTGTCAGGGCAAAGACCCAAATGCTAGAAACAGGGTTCAAAATTAACTAAAAACTACAAAAAGACAAGAAACAGAGCAAGGTCAGAGAACCAGAAATGAAGAAATGCCTCTCTGGTTACGAACGAAAATAAGTTTCAGACAGAAGCTTGCAAAGAAATGGACAGAAGAGAAATGCTTGGACAATTGCATTAATTAGAACCAGAACAATAAAGGTTGGAAACACAAACCGAATACATACTGTAACGAATGTGCCACAACTCTGAGGGGCCGAAGGGTACAAAGTCACCCGCTCCTTTTTGAGAATCGCAAGATCGCTATTAATTTGGGTCTGGGACCCAGGAAATGAGAGAGAGACGTCCAGAATACACAGGGTTTGGAATGTGTCCTGGCCTCAGCAAGACGGAACCATTGATAATGGCTATTGTCTCTTGGAGACGGAATTGTGTATTGAGTACTGTACTATTCATTGAAGCCCCTCAGGGGATGACCAGAGTGGGCTGGTTGAGGGATTGCATCATCCCAACCTGATTGACATCTGAGACCCCGTGAGTAAGGATAAAAGAGGGTCTGGGGAACAACTTTAGACGCACCAGGAGAAACGCTAGAAATCCCGTGACAGCGTTTAATAGCGACAGCCGGTGGGGGGCTCGTGTGCGTCCTTTCCCTTTGCCTGGGATTGGAGGCCTCACCACGGGACTCCTGACGGATCGAAACCATAAAGGTTGGAAAACCCGCAGCGGTAACTGTTCCCATTCTATTCCTATTTCTCTCTCTCTCTCCAACAAAGTGCAACACAGCGACAACCAAAAGGCTGCAGCCTGAATGAACTGAGTGACTTTTATATTTCCAACGGACAATACATTATCCCCTAGACAACAATAGAGCTTATTTCTTATTGATTATTATTATACCCGCACCTTTAGATTTAGTATTGACGACATATATTATCTGTATGGTTGCATTGATATTATTTTTGTGCATTTTTACTAATAAATACTGTTAAAAATAGTACAATCAGACTTCAACGGACCTCTCTATCTTTGCTGGTAAGTGACCCAGTTACGGGGTTCGTAACAATACATACGGTAAATGATAAGGATAAAAGAACAATGAAAGAACAAATGGGAAGAGGTAGGAGACAAACTTGCTGCAAATCTTATTGAAGGGCTAATAAAATTTTATTGAATCAGTTTGGAAAACCTTTCCTTGGGACTCTTGGAACATGGAAAATATAAAACAGCTCTTTCAAAGAGCCCGGAAAGGCACTGATTTGATTTTCTGATGCTCTGATTTTAAGACCATGGAGATATCAACTGTCTTCAAAATGTTGGGAGAAGGGGTATTTTGTTTAAATATCTGCATGCAACCCCTTTAGTCAGCAGTTGCCTAAACAGCTATTTTGTCACTGTCCTTCCGATCCTCTGGAAGGGATGCAATTTTCGACATGATCATCAACTGCATAGTACATTTATAGTTAAAGTACGCATGCAGTACGTAACCCTGAGATTCATCTTCCTACAGACAGCCACAAAACAAAGAAAACCATGGAATCTGTTCAAAGAAAATCATCAACCTCCCAACATATAAAAAAATCATGCAAATGGCAAAAAAACCACAGAATATAAAACAAAAGCATAAAGTCCAGGAATGTTCAGTTCAAATCTGTCATTCGTTGACTGCAGGCCGCACAACCAGTCCACCCTGATCAAAATAGCAACAACAACAAAAAAGAGCAACCAGAAAAGAGATCAACTGTCAGCGATTAGGGATTCTTACCTTGACAACATCTATTAACCAAATTAATGCACCAAGAATCTGTGGCCAAGTGTGTGGAGCTCCAACTGTATACATTGAACTTTTTGACAATGGAAAGGGATACCTTGAATCAATAATAAAAGTCATTAATGAAAAGGGAGACATCCTCAACTTTTGAGCATCACACTATTTTCAATGTTGTTTTAGACAGCCCTGCAGTCAGAATTACTCTCTGAATAGAGTACACTTTGCTGCTGTCAGTATTTTGCAATTAGATCCCCTAACTATGCATCAGTGAATATAAAGAGATGAACAAGAGACTGCAGAAAGCTGGAACCTTGAGCAACACACAAAATGCTGCAGGAACTCAGTGACTGAGGCAGCACCTATGGAGCGGCACATTATAGTTATATTTTAAAAAAGAGGAAACTAAGGAGAGGCTAAGTCCACTAAAGGATAAATAATGGAATTTGTGCTTGGAGTCAGTTAAAACATTTTTTGATATTCAGGAGGTAGTGCTGAGTGCTAAGCATTCAGGTGGATAATTCCTCAATCCCAGAATAGTGAAAGAAAATAAAGAGATTGCTGGGGCTTTAATAGGGATTTTTACATCCTAAGAAGCACCAGGAGCGATCCTGGGGTCTGCAGAATAGCAAATGATGTGTCTGTTCAAGAATGGATATATAGATAATCCAGGAAATCATAGGCCAGTGAGTCTCGGGTTAGTAGGGAAGCCACTGGTTAGGATACTGAGAGATAAGATTCATGCACATTTGCAAAGACAAGGTCACTTTAATGACAGTCAACATGGCTTTGAGTAGGGCTTATAAACTTGAGCAAGCTTTTTGAGAAAATGATAAAGGAATTTGAATTTGTGGACATTATATAGGAAGCATATTTTTAGAACACAGATGAGAAGGTATTTCTTTAGCCAGAGGGTGGTGAATCTGTGGAATTCTTTGCCATAGGCACCTCTGGAGGCCAAGTCTTTATATATACTTAAGGCAGATGTTGACAGATTTTGATTGGTCAGGGCATGAAGGGATATGGGGACGAGGCAAGAGATTGGGATCAGTCATGATGAAATGGCGAAGCAGACTCGAGGGTCAAATTACCTAATTCTGCTCCTATGTCTTATGGTCTTATCTAGATGGACTTTAGTAAGGCATTTGACAAGGTTACTCAAGTTCAGAAGGGGGGGAGGGGAATCTCACTGAAACCTATCAAATATTGAATATGGGAGGAAATGTTTCCTATAGTGGCTGAGTGTCAAACTATCGGCACAGCCTCAGAATAGAGAGATATCCATTTAGAACAATGATGAAGAGGAATTTCTTTCACTAGAAAGTGGGTGAATCTCTGAATTCATTACCACAGACAGCTATGAAGACTAAGTCATTGAGTGTATTTAAAGTGGCCATTGATAGGCTCTTGATTAGTCAGGGCATCAAAGCTTATGGGGTTGAGAGAAATATAAATCAGCAGAACAGAAATGACGGGCCAAATGGCCTCATTCTGTTCCTATGTCTTATGTTAGGTTGATTCAAAAGATGAAAATGCATGGGATCTAAGGCAAATTGCACGTTTGGGATCAAAACGGGCTTGTCCATTGAAGACAGAGTAAAGGTAGAAGGCTGTTATTCTGATTGGAGGTCCATGACCAGAGGTGTAAAGATCGATGATAGGGCCTCTGTTGCTTGTAATATGTATCAATGATCTGAAAGAAAATGTGGATAGGTGGATTAGTAAATTTGCAGATAATATCAATACTGGCAGAGTAGCAGATGTGTGAAGGACTGTCAAAGAATACAGCAAGATTCGGATCAGTTACAGATATGGCAGGGAAGTGCCAAATGGAGTTTAAATCAGGCAAGAGTAAGATGTTGCACTTTGCGAGGTCAAATAGAAGGAGAAAATGCACGGTTAATAGTAGGCCCAAGCGTTCACTACAAGTGTAAGGAAGTCACGCTGCAGCCATTCAAAACTTTAGTCGAACTGGAGTTTTATGCACAGTTCTGGTTGCCCCATTACAGAAAAGAGTTTCTGGAAAACGTACACAAGGTTATGTGGATTAAAGGTATGAGAGACAAGGAAAAGTTGGACAAACTTGAGCTCTTCTCCCTAGGGTCAGAACCTGAGGGGAGCCTGATAAAGATTTTAAAAATCATGAGAGGCACAGAGTAGATACTTTAATACCAGAGGACGTTTAAAATTCATAGAGGGTAGCTTAAAGGTGGCATTAGAGATGGTTATTTACACAGAGAGGTAGATGTTTAATAGGTGTAACAATAGAATCAGGAAGTTTGATAGAATTTAAGAGGGTTTTAGATTAACACAATGAATATGAAGGTTGTGACTCATTGTAAATTGGCATCAAGATTAGTACACTGTGGGCTGAATAGCATGTCCAGTGCCATTCTGTTCCATGTTCTGGAAAATTCTTCAGGTCGTGACTGTCAGTCAATATGAAACTAATTGGTCTAGTCTTGCCTCTCAGCAGCGCTGTTATCACAGGAATTAGTCTGGAGAATCTTTTCTTCACTCCCTTTACAGCAACCATGTTGCTTCTCAGGCAACGTAACCAACCTGCTAAAAACATTCCAGGAGAGGATTTTCTCAGATCCTTGTTATGAAAGTGATTTCACCTTATTATTTCCTAACAGCACCTGCATCTATGCATTCAGTTTTGATGAAGGGGCTTTAATGTAGAACTTGAACTATTTCTGCCCCGATAATTTACCTACTAGAAACTCATACTGCTTGACTGGCTATTCTACCAGTATTTGTGTTTTTTTAAAAAAATATAAATAATTACAAACTCCAACATCAGCAGTTTTGTTTGTTTTCCACTATGCTTTCAATGACAAAACCTCCATATGTCAACATCCCACAGTGTAATACAATTTAAATAATATGGTGTAATCTTGTTTTTCTTTCAGAGTCGTAGTCATGGATTACTATAGCACAGAAACAAGCCCTTCAGCCATCTAATCCATACCAACCTTATCTTTCGCTCAGTCCCATCTACACGTACGTTCACCTGGACCATATCCCTTCAAACCCTTCCCATCCATTTACTTCTCCAATCTTCTGTTAAAAATTACAATTGAGCTTGCATCTATCAATTCTACTGCCAGCATGTTTTACACTTGCACCAGCCTCTGAGTGAAGCTTCCACTTAGATTCCAGTTAAATATTTCCCCTTTCACCCTAAACCTACTGTAAGGCCTCTAGCTCAAGTCTCACCAGATCCAAGAGGGAAAAAGCCTTCATGTAGTCATCCAATCAATAGTCTCATAATATTGTATACCACTGCAAGATCTCCCTCCTTTTCCTGTGCTATTCAGCCTTTCTCTATAACCTGTCCTCAAGTCCCATCAATTTCCTTGTACATTTTCTCACGACCAGAACAGCACACAACACTCTATATTCAGCCTTATGTTGATATCTTGTACAACATAACATCCCAACTTCTGAAGGCCAATGTGCTAACAACTCTTTGTAAGCCTGTGATACCACTTTGAAAGGAATTGTAGCTCTGTTGTCCTAGATCCCTTTGTTCCACTACACACCTTAGAGCCCTAACATTCACTACACAAATTTTACTTAATCACCCAATGCCTCACACTTGTCTGCATTAAAACCTATCTGACATTTTTCAGCCAATTTTCCCAGCTGAGCAACATCACATGGCAAACTTTGATAGCCTTCCTCGTTGTCCATTATACCAAAGTGAGGTGATGTATTTTGGAAAATGAAACCAGCATAGGCACTTAACCACACATTGCTCTGTGACGACACCGGTGTCAAGCTGCATCAGCCCTTACCCTTCCCTTGGACATTGGTGGTGGGGAGAGGGGAGACTTCAGCATGGGCAACTGCCGGTCTCCCATACAACCCTGCCCAGGCCTGCGCCCCGGAAACTTCGAGACTAATGGATGCCTAAATATAGGGCATGTATTATAAATGGTAGGACACTCAAGAATGTAACAGAACAGAGGGACCTGGGAGTACAAATCAGTAGTTCATTGAAAGCAGAGTGATAGGTAGACGAGGTGGTGGAAAGTCATTTAGTGTACTGGCCTGTCAGTAAGGGCAATAAGTACAGGAGTTGGGACATTACATTTCAGTTGTGCAAGATGCTGGTGAGGCTGTATTTGAAGCACTATGTTCAGTTTTAATCGCCATATTATAGGAAAGATGTGATCAAATTGGAAAAAGTGTAGAAGTATACAAGAATGTTGCCAGGACTCCTCCATGAGGTCCACAACCTTGTTGTGGTTTGGAGGCTTGCGTGTTTCAGTGTCCAGAGAGCTATGCTGGCTGGAGTCAGGGCTTTATGCTTTGGCTCTTACTAGGGTCACCCATGCCAAACAGGAAAAAGGGTAAAGGCCAGACTAAGAGTGGGTCTACCAGTCTTCCAGGTTCTGGGGTTCAGCTCAGGGCTAACAATCCTTACTGGTCAAACTAAACTGTTACAGAAACAGCGAAGAAGAATCCCTCTGTAGCCCAGTTGGTTGGTTGGTTCTTGGCCCTCCAAAATATTCTGCATGGAATTTAAACTTGAGGTGGCGGAGGGCGTACTTAATTCCTGAGTCTCCGTGCAACACATGTGACTGACAGTAAACTGAGAGGAAGCTACAGTCACGATGAAGGAAGCCGTGAATGCTGCCAGAGATGAGGACCTTCATTGATGCCCTAAATTCCAGCATCATAACAAGCAAAAGAAGTTGACAGGATTAGTAATAGGGGAGATTGGACTCTATGTTTTTATTCTTTGGAATGTAGAATGAGAGGGATCTTATAGAAATGTTTAAAATTATGAAGCGCAAAGATAATGCGGATGCTATCAATGTTTTGAGTAGAGGAGCCCAAAGCAAGGGAAGCATAGCTTTAGGGTAGAGGCTTCCAACCTTTTTTATGCCATGGACTCCTACCATTAACAGAGTGCTCCATGGACCCCAGGTTGGGAACCCCTGCTTTGGGGTGAAAGGGGAGTGTTTTAGAATTCTATGGAGCAATTTTCCCCCCCCACAGTGAGTGGCAAGTATATGAAATGACCTGCAGCAGAAGTGCTTTAAGAAGGTACAATGTCATCATTTAAGAAGCACTTGGTCTGCTGGGACTTGGAGGGATATGGGTCGAGTGCTGGAAATCAGGGCAGGCTGGGTGGGCATTGTGGTCCATAAGGACTGACTGTTTGAAAGGCCTTTACAGTGCTTTGTAAAAGTATTCAGCACCCAACCCTTTGTTCACATGAGTATAACAACCAGGGATTTTAACCAACTTAACTGAGAATTTTTATTGATGAATCATGTAGTCCATTTTCACAGTAGAGCCCCCCAAAAGCCAGGGAAAATGGTAAAGCATAAAAAGCTAAAAATTAAACACCTGAAATGTCAGCAGTTCAAAAACATTTACCCCCTTTGCTTAGTACTTAGCTGAACCGCCTCTCACAACAATTAGTAATCTTTTTGGACAAGTCTCTATTAGCTTTGCACAACATGATGGAGCAATATTTGTCCATTCCACCTGCAAAATTGCTCAAGCTGTGCTAAGTTAGCTGGGGAGCAGCAGCGGACAGCAGTCCTGAGGTCTTGCCAGATATGTTCCTTCAGGTTAAGGTCAGGACTTAAGGTTATGTCCTGCTGAAAGACAACTTCCTCCCAAGTTTAACCTTTCTAGCTGAGGCTGGCAGGTTTTAAATCCAGGATCTCCGTATTTATCAGCATTCATCCTCCCATCAATCTTGACCAGATTTCCAGCCTCTGCTACTGAAAATCATTTGCATACCATGATGCTACCTCCACCATACTTTACAGTCTGGTAGGTGTTACCAGGCTGATGCACAGTATTAGATTTAAGTCACATACACTATTAGTCTCATCCAACCACAAGACCTTCCCCATTTTAACAGCATTTTCTAAGTGATGCTTTGCAGTCTTTATGGGCAACTACATCTTTATAAAAAAATATAGCCAGGGCTTCTTCCTTGTCACTCTTCCGTAAATACCCATTTTGTGTGAGGCCTTGAAGATCGTGGAACCATCAACTTCATCACCAGTTGCAGCCAGTGACTTCTGCAGCTCATTTAGAGTGACTGTTGGCATCACAGTAGCCTTGCTTACAAGAGGGGTGACCTGACCTAGGCAGCATGGCTGTGGTTTCATGTTTTTTCCACTTTTTCAAGATGGTCTGCACTGAGCTCAGAGGTATGTTCAGTGCCTTTAAAATGGTCTTGCACCCTTCCCTTGATTTGTGCTTCTCTATTATCATTTCCCTGACTTGTCTTGAATGCTCTTTTATCTTCATTTTGGCTTGATCTGTTGAAAATCTACCATACTGTTTGACCTTGCATAGAGAGGGGTATTTATTGAGTTGATCCTCCTAATTTTCTATATCAACAAATTGATATGGTAATATACAGTATTGCACCAGAAGAAAGTTAGCATAGCAATTACAAAGGGAATGAACACTTTTACAACTTCAATTTTGGTTTATAGTTTTTTGTAAATCTTTGACAACTTTGGAATTTTTCTTTTGATTTGACATGATGAACAATGTTTTGTAGATTAGCTCAAAAATCCTACTTCAATATATTTCGAGTTTAGAAAACGAGACAGTAAAATGTGAATAGTTATGGGGGCTGAATACTTTATCATGGTATTGGATCAATATTGTATTACTTTTCCTGTGGGATCTGTGTCCTGAAACTTATTTGTTTCTTTGTCTAGAATATCACTTGGATGGTGGTAGATATATTGTGGACTTTTTAAAAAGACCTTTAGATAGGACATGAATGTAAGGAAAATGGAGGGATACAGACATTGTGTGGGTATAAGGCCAATAGTTTAATTGGCCATTTCTTTCTAATTTATTTAGTTTGCCAAAACATTGTGGGGCAAATATCCTGCTCCCATGTTGTATCATTTTATGTTCTCACAATTTATGAACCCATCAAATAATACAGCTAGCAAACTTCAAAATATATTGTTCCCACCTTTGTCTTATCAATTATCACTATGAATAACTGAGGACCAAGTGTGTTCACAATGCCAACTCACTATCTACAGAGTGAAAAAATTTCCTTCAGCACTAAAGGAACAAATTGCCAGAGGAAGCTGTAGAAGAGGATTCAATTTCACTCAGTGGCCACTTTATCAGGTATTTTCTGTATGAGGGGTTCTGTGTAGTCATCTTGGATGAAAGAACCTATTTAAAGGGTAGCTTGCAACTCAACTACTAATAGAATGATCATGTCTAGACAGAGGCTAGCTGCTTTATTAAGGAACAGCAGAAAGACTAATAGATTGCAAAATGTTATTATCACCCTCTTGTAATCTCATGTAAGATTATGTATATGATTTGCAATCTTGTACTGCTAACAGGATGCAATGGAAAGTTAGATTGCATAGGATCCGGGGAGAGATAGCTCACTGGATACATAATTGGCTTGTTAATAGGTAGAGGAAGGGCTTTAAAAAAACTCTCATGATAGGTAGTGTTCCACAAGGGTCAGTTTAATTTTAGCCCATTAATTTTTGTTTTGAATTGGATGAGAATGAACATGGTGCAGTTAGCAAATTTGCCAATGACACTAAAATAGATACTGTCATTGAAAATGAACATGGTTAGAAAATAGAAAAGTAAATACTGAAAAATGCCCTTTGGCCCACTATGTTGTGCCAAACTAAATTAGTAATGAAATACCCTATAAAACTAATGCATTATGCTTGCACAATGACTATATACCCCATCAACATTCCCTAACCATTCTCCCATTGTAAGATCAATCATCTGGCCAGGCTCTACCCAAAACCAGGTTCAGTATGGTCTCTCCTATTGTTGGACTATCTATATTTTTTAAGAAAAACTCCTGGATGCATCCAGAAAATTCTACTTCATTTAAACCAGCATTCTGGTATCTTTTCTGCACCCTCTCCAAATCCTCAACATCCTTCGTATGATTAACTGAATGCAATACTCCAAATATGACCTAACTACCACTTTATGAAATGGCAACATAACTTTCTGACTGTTGAACTCATTTCCTCAATTAATAAAGGGAAGCAAGCCATGTACCTTCTGTACCACTGTCAATCTGTGCAGCCAATTTCAGAGCTATGGACTTGGACCTCAATATCTGTCTGAACATTAACACTGTCAAACCTCTTGCCATTAACAGTGTACTGTCCCTTTACATTTGATCTTCCAAAGAACACAGTTCACATTTGGCCACTTCGAACTCCATTTTCCATTTCTTTAGCCAAATCTGCAACTAATCTGAATCCTGCTGTATCCACAACACCACTAACCTTCATATCATCTGCAAACTTACTAACCCACCCACCTGTGTTTTCATCCAAGACATTTACAGTTAGCACAAATGGCAGAAGTCTCAGTATGATCCCTGAGGAGCATCACTGATCACAAACCTCCAGCCAGAATAAGCCCTGTTGACCACTACCCCCTCAGCTATGGGCAGTCCAATTCTGAGTCCAACTATCTAATTAATTATAGACACATGCATCTTAATTTTCTGCCTGGCCCTACCATGAGGAACCATGTCAAACATCTTACTAAAACTCATACGGACAACATTCAAAGTCTACCCTAATCACATCCTAAAAAGTTCAATCATTTAAGATAAACTTACCCTGCAAAAATCCATGTTAGCTGTCCCTAATTTGGCTCACAAATCCTTTCCTTCTCCCCTCTGGTAACTACCCTACCACTAATGAGATTCATCAGTATTTTTTCAGGATTATTCCATTTCCTTTCTTGAATAATGGAATAACATAACATATAACATACCCATAGTAACCTTAATGGGTCTTATTTTTGTCAATACTCTGGCAATGTCCCATCAGCCCCTGGAGAGCCACCCATCTTAACGTTAAGAGACTCTACACTACCTGCTTTATTTCAAAAAGTCCTGCCATATTTGCATTCTCTATAATCACCTCCCTATCCTTCTTGCCTTTGATAAATACAGCCTCCAAGCACTTTTATTCTCAAGTGGTCTTACTGACTTCCTGGTATCCTATAGCTTTTGATGTATAGAATATCTTGGGATTCTCTTTAATCCTACTTGCCATGGCCCCTCCTAGTTTTCCCAATTCCTTCCTTTTTGGAATATTTACAATCCTCACAAGGTGTTTCCTTTTAGCTTCCTAAAACTTATTAAAGCTTACTTTAACTAAATTTACCATCCTCTCGACATCCAAGAATCCCTTACCTTACCCTTTCTTTCTACCCCGGCGTTCTCTGTGCACACTCTCCAATCTCAGATGTGGATTTGTCCAAAAACAGCTGTTCCCAATTCACTCTCCATTGTTCCTGTCTAATACATTTATAAACTACCCTGCTCTGATTTAATGATCTCCAGTAAGGTCCATATTGATGAAGGGCTTCAGCCCAAATGCTTATTCCACTTCCCTACCCAGTGATGCGCTTGATCTGCTAAGTTCATCAGATTTGTGTCTTGCTCAAGATTTCCAGCATCTGCAGAATCTCGTGTCTAAGGTCCATACTTAACCTTACCTATATTTTACTCTACCCTAAACCCGAAGAGATTCTAGGGGCATTAGTACTGATCTTGCAAGAATACTACAGTCAGGAATGATTTTGAAAGACGAATATCCCTTCGCTCCACTCTTTAAGAAGGGAATTAAAAGATAGGAAATTATAACTGAAATTGATTTCAGTGGGTGGCAAAAATGTTGGTCATTATCAAGGATAACAGTTTTGGGATACTTGGAAGCAAATAATGGAATAGACTCAAGTCAGCATGGTTTCCTTAAGGACAGATCTTGCCTGAAAATTTGTTTGAATTCTTTGAGGAAATAACAGGCAGGATAGACAAAGGAGAGCAGTGGATGTTGTTTACTTTTCAGAAGGCCTTTGACAAAGTGCAACACATTAGAATGGCCTGGAGCTCAGGCCCTCATCCATCACCATCATCCCTGAGCCCAAAGGCCAGTCAAAAGCCTGGATCAAGCCCCAAAGACAGATTCACAGACTTGAGACCACCGGATAGCTGGAGATCAGCGTTTCCAAATCCATGAGTCTGTGCAGGCCGAAAATGGCCCTTCCTGCAGTTAGAGGAATGTGTATATGTGTGGACGGGTAACGAAAGAAACTGCTCAATATCTGGGAACTGTGAAATATCCAGGAACACTTTCTGCACTTAGAAACAATAGCTGGGATGCAGGGCTCTGATTAGACTGAAGAAACTGTCTGCTTTTTACTTTTGATGGGACAGAATTGGATGGAATACCCCAAGGCAAAATATGTGCAAAACCTCAGAGAATTTAGGGTTATAAGTGACACATTAGGGAAGCTTTTGAGTACAAGAAAACTGATCTCTAAAAATTTATTATACAACCAGACCAGGTGAAAGAGAAATGCCCAGAGCATTTTGCCAATAAATTTGAGAGGAACACTTTCTGCACACACAGTCTTTTACTGGAGCCATGTCAGGATTTGAGCTGACAAGACTCAAGTATGACAGAATTAGATTATCATATGGGAGGGGTATGATTAAATATAGATGGAAGGGCAAAGAAAGGTACATAAACTGAAATTCTAAAAAAAAACTCTAGACTTGGGAATTAAATAGGGCTAGGCAAGACGGGCAGTATGGAAGAGACAAGGTGGAAAAGACAACAACGGGAGAAAATTAGGTCCAAGTAACTGATCCAGGGAACATAGAAATTCTGTAACTGTGGCAAACTCAACCATTTGTCTTGGGATTGCTATGTGACAAGAAACAACAATGGCCGATGAAACAGCCCTGGGGTGCTAAGATTCAAGATCTAATTAAGTTTTATAAAGGACAGTAGGTCAGTTTGGTGGTAAATGTAACTATCCAAGGAGCAGATGGGAATAACTGGGCTAAAATCCCTCAGACCAATGATGAGCTCTTAACAGCCAGCTACCAGTTCCTACTCTAGAATGAAGGCCGTTGAGTTCCTTTCCACTTAGATAATGAAGTGTGTTTTAATTCCTTTCACAGAAATGCATGACCACACAATTTCCCACATTAACTATATAACAATTACAGCACGGAAACAAGCCATCTCGGCCCTTCTAGTCCGTGCCAAACGCTTACTCTCACCTAGCCCCCTCGACCTGCACTCAGTCCATAACCCTCCATTCCTTTCCTGTCCATATACCTATCCAATTTTACTTTAAAAGACAATATCGAACCTGCCTCTAACGCTTCTACTAGAAGCTCGTTCCACACAGCTACCACTCTCTGAGTAAAGAAGTTCCCCCTCGTATTACCCCTAAACTTTTGCCCCTTAACTCTCATGTCCTCATTTGAATCTCCCCTACTCTCAATGGAAAAAGCCTATCCACATCAACTCTATTAATCCGCCTCATAATTTTAAATACCTCTATCAAGACCCCTCTCAATCTTCTATGTTCCAAAGAATAAAGACCTAACTTGTTCTATCTTTCCCTGTAACTTAGGTGCTGAAACCCAGGTGACATTCTAGTAAATCTTCTCCATATTCTCTATTTTGTTGACATCTTTCCTATATTTTGTTGACATCTTTCCTATAATTTGGTGACCAGAACTGTACACAATACTCCAAATTTGGCCTCACCAATGCCTTGTACAATTTTAACATTACATCCCAACTCCTATACTCAATGCTCTGATTTGTAAAGGCCAGCATACCAAAAGCTTTCTTCACCACCCTATCCACATGAGATTCCACCTTCAGGGAACTATGCACCATTATTCCTAGAACACACTGTTCTACTGCATTCATCAATGCCCTACCATTTACCATGCATGTCCTATTTTGATTAGTCCTACCAAAATGTAGCACCTCGTACTTATCAGCATTAAACTCCATCTGCCATCGTTCAGCCCACTCTTCTAACTGGCCTAAATCTCTCTGCAAGCTTTGAAAACCTACTTCATTACCCACAATGCCACCTATCTTAGTATCACCTGCATACTTAGTAACCCAATTTACCACCCCATCATCCAGATCATTAATGTAATGACAAACAACATTGGACCCAGTACAGATCCCTGAGGCACACCACTAGTCACTGGCCTCCAACCTGACAGTTATCAACCACTACTCTGACATCTCCCATCCAGCCACTGTTGAATCCATTTTACTACTTCAATATTAATACCTAACGATTGAACCTTCCTAACTAACCTTCCATGCGGAACCTCGTCAAAGGCCTTACTGAAGTCCATATAGACAACATCCACTGCTTTACCCTCGTCAACTTCTTCAAAAAATTCAATAAGATTTGTCAAACATGATCTTCCACTCACAAATCCATGTTGACTGTCAAGATAATTATATATACCATCTCTAAGAATATTTTTCATTAATTTACCCACCACTGACGTCAAACTTACAGGCCTATAATTGCTAGGTTTACTCTTAGAACCCTTTTTAAACAATGGAACAACATGAGCAATACGCCAATCCTCCGACACCATTCCCATTTCGAATGACATTTGAAATATTTCTGTCAGAGCCCTTGCTATTTCTACACTAACTTCCTTCAAGGTCCTAGGTAATATCCTGTCAGGACCCAGAGATTTATCCACTTTTATATTCCTTAAAAGCGCCAGTATTTCCTCCTCTTTAATCATCATAGTTTCCATAACTTCCCTACTTGTTTCCCTTACCTTACACAATTTAATATCCTTCTCCTTAGTGAATATTGAAGAAAAGAAATTGTTCAAAATCTCCCCCATCTCTTTCGGCTCCACACATGGCTGTCTACTCTGATTCTCTAAGGGACCAATTTTAACCCTCACTATCCTTTTGCTATTAATATAACTGTGGAAACCCTTTGGATTTATTTTCACCTTACTTGCCAAAGCACCTCATATCTTCTTTTAGCTTTTCTAATTTCTTTAAAATTCTTTTTACATTCTTTATATTCCTCAAGCACCTTATTTACTCCATGCTGCCTATATTTATTGTAGATATCACTCCTTTTCCGAACCAAGTTTCCAATATCCATTGAAAACCATGGCTCTCTCAAACTTCTAACCCTTCCTTTCAACCCAACAGGAATATAAAGATTCACCTTTAAATGACCTCCATTTCTTCCTTCCCATAAAAAAAGTCCCAATCCACTCCTAAATCCTTCCACATCTCCTCAAAGTTAGCCTTTCTCCAATCAAAAATCTTAACCCTGGGTCCAGTCCTATCCTTCTCCATAATCATATTGAAACTAATGGCATTGTGATCACTGGATCCGAAGTGCTCCCCAACACATAACTCCGTCACCTGACCCATCTCATTCCTTACAGGAGATGCAACACTGTCCCTTCTCTAGTTGGTACCTCTATGTATTGCTGCAAAAAACTATCCTGCACACATTTTACAAACTCCAAACCATCCAGCCCTTTTACAGTATGGGCTTCCCTGTCTATGTGTGGAATATTAAAATCTCCCACAATCACAACCCTGTGCTTACTACAAATATCTGCTATCTCCTTGCAAATTTGCTCCTCCAATTCTCACTCCCCATTAGGTGGGCTATAATACACCCCTATAAGTGTTACTACACCTTTCCCATTCCTCAATTCCACCCAAATAGCCTCCCTAGACAAGCCCTCCAATCTATCCTGCCAGAGCACCGCTGTAATATTTTCTGACAAGCAATGCAACACCTCCCCCTCTTGTCTCTCTGATTCTATCATACCTGAAGCAACGAAATCCAGGAATATTTAGTTGCCAATCACACCCCTCCTGCAACCATGTTTCACTAATAGCTACAACATATTTCTATGTATCAATCCATGCTCTAAGCTCATTCACCTTTCTTACAATGCTCCTAGCATTAAAATAAATGCACTTAAAAAATTCTCCACCTCTTCCTCTGTTTATCTCTAATGGTGCAAACAACTTTACTATCTTCTTTTTCTTCCTTCTCCCATATATCTGCTCCTACACTCTGGCTCCCCTCCCCCCTTGTATCTAGTTTAAATCCACTGGAACCTCTCTAGCAAAACTACCTGCAAGAATATTTGTGCCCCTCCAGTGGGAACAAGTCCCACCTTCCCTGGAAAACTGCCCAATTATCTATAAATCTGAAGCCCTCCCTCCTGCACCATGTCTTCAACCACGTGTTGATCTGTGCTATCTTACTATTTCTAAACCCGCCTGCACGTGACACTGGTAGCAATCCTGAGATTGCTATCCTGGAGGTCCTGACCTTTAACTTGGCACCTAGCTCCCTAAACTCACCTTTCAGTACCTCCTCACTCTTCCTACCCACGTCATTGGTCCCTATATGGACCACGACATCCAGCTGCTCACCCTCCCTCTTGAGAATACTGAGAACTCGATCTGAGATATCGCGGACCCTGGCACCAGGGAGGGAACAGACCATCCGGGATTCTCGATCTCTACCACAGAACCTCCTATCTGCCCCCTAACTATTGAATCCCCTATCACTACTGCTCTCCTCTTTTCCCTCCTTCCCTTCTGAGCTGAGGGTCCAGTCTTGGTCCCAGAGACACAACCATGACAACTTGTCCCTGGTAGGTCGTCCCCACCAACAGTATTCAAAACGGTATACTTATTATTGATGGAATCGGCCACAGGGGTGCTCTGCTCATTCTGTCTAATCCCCTTCCCTCTCCTAACAGTCACCCATCTACTCGTCTCCTGACTCTTAGGGGTGACTATCTCCCTGTAACTCCTGTTTATTTCTGCCTCTGCCTCCTGAATGATCCGAAGTTCATCCAGCTCCAGCTCCAGTTCCCTAACACGGTTTGTCAGGAGCTGCAGCTGGATGCACCTACCCAGCCTTACCTCACTTGGAGTGAAGTTCGTCCTCAGCCTCTCGAGCCAAAGCCTTCCTATTCTGTCTCCCTCTACTACTTGGCACTCTCCTTTAATCTGCTCGCTTTTTAAATTCTCCTGCTGCCTCACGGGCCAACTTTCACGTGCTTGCGCAGTCATGCCCCGTTCAAACCTCGCCTCTGCCCGTTGAGCCAAAGCCGTCCCACTCTGCCTCGGTCCACTCCGATGATGGCTGCTGTATATGACGGCCTTTTTTATTTATTAAAACCTTTGGCGTGCTACTTCACGTGCCTACGCAGTCTCGCCTCTTTTCCCAGATCAGTTAAAAAAAATGGCTTCTCTTCAAGATGCCTTTACTTCTTCAGTCTCCGCCTCTTACTTCGATTTAAACACCCATTGAACACACCTTGGGAAGTTTTTGCACACTCATGGGAGAGGTATTCCACGAGGGAGGTAATATTTTCATCCCAACATACGCTCCCATTTAATTTTGTTTAATCAGCAATGCTGAACCCCTCCCGGTGCAGGTGAATGACACAAAGTGTAGAGTTACAGATAAGAATGTTGGGGAGTAGGTGTAGACGATTGTGTAATAGTCAGTGTGAACTTGCTGGGCTACGGGGCCTATTTTTGATGCTGTATGACTCTTATTATTCTCTTTAACAAAGATGACAGACAATTTGTCCCAAGCAACATTTCAAAACAGCAACAGAACTAATAAGGTCAACAGATTTTCAGTAGCATAACTGAGGGTGAACAGTTATCTCATGAAGCTCTGTCTTCTTCGAAATGTCCTCTGAAGGTTGTCTTGAGCAATGACCATAAGTCAAATGACTTCGCATGACATGCTAAAGATGAAAAATCTTCCATCTAACATATCATCTGTGTGTAATACCCTACCAATAATATGTCCCAGCTTTCCCCCAGCAGCTTTTGCTGTTATTGTAGTGTTGAGAGATTGCCACATCATTTCAAATCACCTTGTGACAAAATACCAAGAGCATTCAGGCTACGATTATACAGAAATGTATATACTCACAAAAACATAAATAACATTTTCAACTTTACCCAAGAAGTTTGAAGATTCGAGGGATTTCTTCCTCAAACTTTGAATCAGGTAGTTGGTAAGATGAATCAATCAAGCTGAACATAAAGGAGAATATCTTCACAAATTCCTTTGATGTGGGTGACTGCAAACTCTTCACTGAAATAGACTGCGGATAACCATTGTCCCCTAGAAACTTGAACATAAATGTTTTTTTAATTCTCAAATGTGAGAAACAAGCATTCAGTAATTTCACAACCAGGTGCTTTTTCTTTCAAACTAGCCCCTTTGCACTGGGGTTATCCATAAAACTTAGACTGCCAATTAACCATTGCAAGGAACATTACCAAAGCAAAGAATATTTTTAATATAGAACATGGAACAGTATGGGGGGGGGGGGGGGAAAGGAGTCCATATACCCCCCTCTTGTTCGCTCTGTAACCCCCCCCTTGCTGTTTACACTCTTCTCATTCTATACCCCTTCTCTGCCCCTCCATCTCCCTTCCACCCACTTCTACCCCCACACCCCATCTAAGGGAAAGACCTACAGGTACAAAAGCCACCTAGACCAGATGAACTACACTCCAGGGTTCTGGAAGAGGTAGAGCTAGAGATTGTGGAAGCATCAGCAATCACCTTTCAAAAATCATTGGACTTAGCATGGTGTCAAAGGACTGGAAAATTGTAAATGTCACTGTATTCATTAAGAAAGGAGGGAGGCAACATAATTGAAATTATAGATCAGTTAGCCTGACAGTGGTTGGGAAGATGTTGGAGTCAACTGTTAAGGATGAGGTTATGGAGTACTTGATGACACAGGACAAAATAGGACAAAGTCAGCATGGTTTCCTTAAGAGAAAACCCTGCCTGACAAATCTGCTGGAATTCTTTGACGAGATTACAAGTAGGATAGATAAAGGGGATGCAGTAGATGTTGTATATTTGGACTTTCAGAAGGCTTTTGACAAGGTCCCACACATGAGGCTGCTGAACAAATTAAGAGCCCATGGATTACAGGAAAGTTACTAACAGCAGTTGATTGGTAGGACGTAGTAAGTAAGAATAAAAGGATCCCTGTCTGTTTGGTGATCCGCAGAGGTCGGTGTTGGGACCGCTTCTTTTTATGCTGTATATCAACGATTTAGATGATGGAATAGATAACTTTGCTGCCAAGTTTGCAGATGATACGAAGATTGGCAGAGGGGCAGGTAGCGTTGAGGAAACATAGGTTGCAGAAGGACTTAAGACAGATTAGGAGAATGGGCAATAGAGTGACAGATGAAATACAATGTTGGAAAATGCATGGTCATGAACTTTGGTAGTAGAAATAAATGTGCAGACTACTTTCTAAAAAGGGAGAAAATCCAAAAATCTGAGATGCAAAGGGACTTAGGAGTCCTTGTGCAGAATACTCTAAAGGTTAACTTGCAGGATGAGTCGGTGGTGAGGAAACCAAATACAATGCAAGCATTCATTTCAAGAGGACTTCAATACAAGAGCAGGGATGTGGTTCTGAGGCTTTATTAGGCACCAGTGAGTGTTGTGAACAGTTTGCGGTTCCTCACCTAAGAAAAGATGTGTTGGCATTGGAGAGGGTTCAGATGCAGTTCACAAGGATGACTCTTGGAATGAAAGGGTCATTATACAAGAAACGTTTAATGGCTCTGGGTCAGTACTTGCTGGAATTTAGGAGGAGGAGGAGGAGGGTTTTATTTAAAACTTTCAATTGTTGAAAGGCCTAGACAGAGTAGATGCGAAAAGGATATTTCCCATGGTGGAGGAGTCTAGGACAAGGGGGCACAGCCTCAGGATAGAGTTAGCCAGAGGGTTTTGAATTTGTGGAATTTGTTACTACAGCTAGCTGTGGAGGCCAGGTTGTTGGATCTATTTAAGACAGATTGATAGGTTCTTGATTAGACACGGCATCAAAGTTTACAGGGAGAAGGCCAGGGAATGGGGTTGAAGAGGGGAAAAAAGGAACAGCCATGATTGAATAGCAGAGCAGACTAGATGAGCCAAATGGCCCAATTCTGCTCCCATGTCTTATAGTCTTATATACATACATGCAGATACACACACATATACACATATGTAAACTCCCTGGAAAATGTTTCACTGTTAACATAATAGTCTTTCTGTAGAAAGAGTATTTGGGTTATGGTTGGAGGTAACGAGTACTTTAGAATGTGAGCCCTCCAATCAGGAGAGCAGGTTTTGTGTGTGCCTGGCACCAGTTTGAGCTGAGGTCTTTGTTTGGCAGAAGAAGAAGAGAGAAGATGCTGGAGACAACCGGTTGTAGGATTTGACCCAGTGGAGGACAGTGATTCGATTGAGCAAGGTGCAGAGGTCGCCTGAGTCATGAATATGACTTTGGAAGAGCTGAGCTCCAACTTGTGCACATTCGACTGTTTAATTAGAATGGCCCTTTTTGTTTTCTTTCTTTCCTTTACTAACCCTATAATTAAGTTAACCTTCATAAATTTAATTCCTTTAATCATACACGGTGTACTGTCTGTTATTTCTTAGCATCAAGTTGCAACAGGGTAGCAAATTACAGTGCATTCACACAAATCGGGGTATGGGATGGGAGAGCCGTCCCAACCTCAGATTTGGCAGGACAAGAGTGCGTATTCCCTAGACTTACGCAACCCAAGGAAACCATGGTTTCACTTACATGCATACACACACATACCCATACATATACATAAACATGTGCATGTGTATATATACATACATGCACACACACATCATCGTCTTCCCATGCTCCACAGAAAAAAGTCCTTGCCTATACAGACTCGCTTTAAAACTAAGCCCTCCTATCCTAGTAACATGCTCAAGCTTCTTTTCTGCTCTTTCCAGCTTAGTGACATATAGCATGGTAACAAATACTGCATTCAATATACCAAGAGTGATCTCGCCAACTATTTGGAATTGGGGGGGAAAAAAAACCAGAGGACCCAGAGAAAATGCATGCATCACAAGGAGAGTGCCCAAATTTCTAAGAGACAGCATGGAATTGATCCTCGATCACTGGAACTGTGAACCATTACACGAACCACAATGCTACTCTGTAGAAACAGGTTTATTCCCATTGTCTCATTTATGAAGAATGGATTGATGCCACAGATAGAACATTGGAAGGAACACAGCTACAAAGGTCTGCTCTTTGTTGTTTGATACAAGAGGGATCTTGTATCAAACACTTATCCACTTTGAATTACCAGGTGCTAGCAATTTCAATTCTACCAACTAAATAGAGCAGACATTGTTGCGTTAATACCACTGTATTACATGTTAAAATACCTCACAAAGTTGCCGAATACATTGCTGCACAAAGGACTTATCATGAAGTGGTCTGGGGTCTTTTATCTTTTCTGAGCCTCCACAGGCACCATATAGATCAGTAGCAAAAGTTCCAATGCCACTTGTCCTGCAACAAAAACAATGAAATTCCAGAATCAGATTTACTATCACTGTCTCAGATGACATTAAATGTTTTGCTGCAACACCACCATGCAAAATTACTATCTGTCCAGATAAATAGTGCAAGAAAGGATTAATGAGGTATTGTTCATGGACTGTTCACAAATTTGATAGAGGGAATTTGTTTTACTATAACAAATTTGTTTTTACAATAAACAAAGCTTGCTAAATACATGAAGTCAGTATATTTTGCCCGATGTTAAACATCTTGTAAGTATACTGAGGACTATTACATTTTGAATTAATTTATGATATTTTGAAAATAAAAGACATTAATTATAAACTTTAAATGTTTGGGGTGTCACCCAGACCTTCAAAATTTGTGTTGATTAAAGTATTTTAATTCAGGGTGTGTGGAGATAATAAATAAAAGCAGAAATAGACAGAACATATCAATTTTGAAATACTTAGTGACTTACATTTTAAAACAAGGAAGCTGGACCTCCTTCTCTTTCTCCTATTGTCCACTCTATCAGATCCTTTCTTCTCCAGCCTTTGATCTTTCCCATCCACCAGGCTTCACCCATCACCTTTCAACCAGCCTCTTTCTCCTTCCTCCTCCCACAGGAACCCTCTCAGTCCTGAAGGGTCTTGGCCCGAAACGTCAACTTTTCCCATATATGGCACCTGACCATGAGTTCCACCGGCCTTTTGTGCATTGCAATGGCCCAAGCAGTGTTTTAGAGGGAGGTTGAAAAGTCAGATGAGTTTCCAAGTGCATTATTTCTGTGTAAGGTTCTCCTCATGTTAAAACTATGAAATCCATGCACAGGATTTTATCCAAGAGCCCCTGAATGACGAGGTGGGGTGATATAAAAGAAACTCACAAAATATCAAAACATCAGGAATTTTTGTTCTATCAACAACTGGGATGTTTGTGCACTCAGTCATCCCTCGTGGGTGTAGTCAGAAGCATTTTGACCATCCATGTGAATTAGTGTGCTTCTGTTGTAAATATATAATTCAATAGGACCATTCATTAGACAAAATATTCAACTAAACAGCAGCATTGCAGCCATTGAAACAACTGCTGCTAGTGTGAACTAACATTTCCAGGGAGGTTCTACTGAGAAGGTCTGGAGAGAATGCGTGTCATGATGAATAAAGACTATTATATGCTTTTAGTGTCTCCCTTTACAGTCACTGCAATGTTTTTGATGCATGAACCGCTAAAGCAGTTTTACAATGAGGAAAATCATAACACAGATCTTTATCTAGGAACACAACAACCATACCCCAACACTTCCCTATAATGCTGGGAATACCTGCATTAGTCAGGGAAAAAAAAGTATAGGCTAGCTGGTGTATTTGAAAGCTCAAACTCCATACACCTATAACTTGCATCCCAGACTTTAAAAACTGACTTTAAGAGATCTCCAACCCAAGCAGCATCCTGGTAAACCTCTTCTGCACCTTCTCCAAACTTCCACATACTTTCGTTAATGGGGTGACCAAAACTGAATTTGGCAGCCTAAGCAGAGTACTATAAAACTGCAAAACAACTTCCTGACTCTTAAACTCAATGCTTTGAATAATACAGGCAACTGTCGCATACATCTTTACCACCACGTCACCCTGTGTAGATTCTTTCAGCGAACTATGGACTTGGATCCAATGATCAGTTAAGGGTCCTGCTATTAAATGTGTACTAGAATCAGTGGTACAGCATGGAACCAGAATCTTCATCCTAACTCTTCCATGTCACTTGTGTTTCCCAGCGAGATAGTCCCATCTGCCTGCGTTCGATCCATAGCCCTCTAAACCCTTCCTATCCACATGCTCATCAGGATGGCTTATAAAAGTTGCTCATATGCCCACCTCAACCTCCATTTCTGACAGCTCATCCCAAATACAAACACCCTTTGTGCAAGGAAGCTGCCCCAGATGTCTTCGTTAAATCTCTCGCCCCAATCTTAAACCTTTGCACTCTAGTTTTTAAGCATGCCCTCACAGGAAAAAAATATATACTTTCACCTCATCCATGTCCCTCATTATCATATATACCCCTATCTGGTCATCCCTCAATATCCTAGATTCCAGGGAATAAAGTATTGGCATTGGTTAAATATCGTCACATGTACCAAGATAGCAGAAAAGCTCGTCTTGCATGCTGATCAAATCATTACATGGTGCACTGGGATAGAATGAAGTAAAATAACTATGCAGAATAAAATGTAAAAGCTACAAAAAAAAAGAGCAGTACAAGTAAGCGATAAAGTGCAAGATCATAATGAGGTAGATTCTGAAGCCAAGAGAATCTTATCATACAAGAAGTTGGTTCGGAGTCTGAAAACCAGGACAGCTGTCTTTGAACCTGATGATACATGCTTTCAGGCCTTTGTATCTTCTGCCCAATGGAAGAGGAGAGAAGACAATGTCTGGGATGGGTGAATATATTGGCTGCTTTACTGAGGCAGTGAGAAGTGCAGACAGAGTCCAGAGAGGAGGCTGCTTCCTCTGATGCACTGAGCTGTGTCCACAACTCTCTGCGGTCACATGCAGAGCAGTTGCCACACCAAGCCATTGTGCATTCAGACAGAATGCTTTCGGTGGTGTGTCCAAATACTTTTTAAGACTCAATGGGGAAATTCTTTAGCCTCCTGTGAAAAGTAGGTGAGCTTTCCTGGCAATTACATCAAAGTAATGGGATCAGGAGAGGCCACTTAGGACTTGAAGCTCTCATTCTCTCAAACTCAACACCACTGACTTAGACAGGAGCATGGTTCCCCTTTGTGAAGTCAATGACCACCTCTTTTGTTTTATTGACATTGAGGGAGTTGTTGTCATGACACCGTGTCACTAATCTTATCACCTTCCAGTACTCTAATTGATCATTATTTCAGATGCAGCCCACAAAAGTGACACTGGCAAACTTGTAGATGGAGTTAGAAAAGAATCTGACCATGCAGGTCATGCGTGTACAGGGAGCAGAGTAGGGGGCTGAGGACACAACCATGTGGAACACCAAAGTTTGCAATTATTGTGGCTTTATCCTTTGATCATCTTCTACACAACTCATATGGACAATGACCAACTGGTTTCCTTCTTCGTCATATTTTGGTGATAAATCCTACCAGCATGCATGTGCTGCAGGTAAAATTTAATGCTCTAGAACTTCCATCAAGTCCCACATCCTTCCCAAACTTGTATCTATCTTAAAACACAAAGCATGTACAACTGCAACCAAAATTGGAAAATACCAGAAAAGATCATCTAAAAGATCAATAGGTTTATTACCACCGGCATGTGTCACAAAATTTGTTAACTTAGCAGCAGCAGTTCAATGCAATACATAGTATAGAAGCAAAAATAATCATATCAATTACAGCATACATCTATTGAATAGATTAAAAATCACGCAAAAAACAGAAATAATATATATTTAAAAAGTGAGGTAGTGCTCACAGGTTCAATGCCCATTTAGGAATCAGGTGGCCGAGGGGAAGAAGCTATCCCTGAATCGCTGAGGCTTCTATACCTCCCACCTGATCGTAACAGTGAGAAAAGGGCATGCCCTGGGTGCTGGAGGCCCTTAATAATGTACACTACCTTTCTAAGACAATGCCTGTCAGAATGCTCTCTATGGTACATCTATAGAAGTCTTTGAATGTATTTGTTGACACATCAAATCTCTTCAAACTCCTAATAAAATATAGTCGCCATCTTGCCTTCTTTATAACTGCATCGATATGTTGGGTCCAGGTTAGGTCCTCAGAGATCTTGACACCCAGGAACTTGAAACTGCTCACTCTCTCCACTTCGGATCCTTCTAAGACGATTGGTTTGTGCTCCTTCGTCTTACCCTTCCTGAAGTCCACAATCAGCTCTTTCGTCTTAATGACGCTGAGTGCCAGGTTGTTGCTGCAACACCACTCCACTAGTTGGTATGTATCACTAGTTGTACACCCTCGCATCTCCATCTGAGATTCTACCAACAATGGTTGTATTATCAGCAAATTTATAGATGGTATTTGAGCTATGCCTAGCCACAGTCATGGGTATAGAGAGAAGAGCAGTGGGCTAAGCACACACTCCTGAGGTGCACCAGGGTTGGTCACCAGCGAGGAGATATTATCTGCAGTCTGCAGAGATTGTGGTCTTCCAGTTAGGTAGGCGAGAATCCAATTGTAGAGGGAGGTACAGAGGCCCAGGTTCTGCAACTTCTCAATCAGGATTGAGAGAATGATCATATTAAATGCTGAGCTACAGTTGACGAACATCCTGACATAGGTGTCTGTACTGCCCAGGTGGTTTAAGGCCATGTGAATAGCCATTGAAATTGCATCTGCTGTTGACCTATTGAGGCGATAGGCAAATTGCAATGGGTCCAGTTCCTTGCTGAAGCAGGAGTTCAGTCTAGTCATAACCAACTTCTCAAAGCATTTCATCACTGTAGAGACGAGTGCTACCGGGCGATAGTTGTTAATGCAGTTCACATTATTCTTCTTGGGCACTGGTATTAATTGCTGCCTTTTTGAAGCAAGTGGGAACTTCAGCTCTTAGCAATGAGAGGTTGAAAATGTCCTTGAATACTCCCGCCAGTTGGTTGTCACAGGTTTTTAGAGCCTTACCAGGTACTCCATTGGGACCTTCCACCTTGCAAGGGTTCACCCTCTTTAAAGCCAGTCTAACATCAGTCTCTGGGACAGAGATCACAGGGTCATCAGGTGCAGCAGGGATCTTCACAGCTGTAGTTGTGTTCTCTCTTTCAAAGCAGGCATAGAAGGTGTTGAGTTCATCTGGTAGTGAAGCATCGCTGCCATTAATGGTATTTCGTTTTGTTTTGTAGGAAATAACGTCTTGCAAACCCTGCCAGAGTTGTCATACATTCGATGTTGCCTCCAACCTCGCTCAAAATTGTCTCTTCCCCCTTGAAATAACCCTCTGCAAATCATACCTGCTTTTCTGGTACAGACCCGGGTTGCCACTGTGATACTGATGCATGTGATTTGTGGTATATGGAACTCAGGAAGAAAGAAACAAAGATAACACCTCATAATGATGGCCTTCATCAAAATGAGTAAAGGTAAGAAACTGAAATGTTTTAAACTATTGGAAGATTGAAGGGAGCAGCCAAATAAACGGAACGTGAAATAACATAGAGCAAGAGTGGTGGTGCTGGCTGAGAGAAGGTGATGATCTTGTTAATTATTCCCTTTTTGACTACAGTAGGCATGAGACAAACAAGGACAGAACAGAAAGTAAAAAAAACAACGCTGGAACAATGAGCAACACACACAAAATGCTGGAGTAACTCAGCAGGCCAGGCAGCATCTATGGAAAACAGTTGACGTTTCAGGCCGAGACCCTTCATCAGGACTCTGATCTTTGTATCTCTCACTGCTCCCCCTTCGTGATTTCAGTACCTCTCTCACTGGAACTATGAGATTCAGCTACTGGGAATCCAAAATATAAGAATGCAGGGAATAATGAGCAGGTAAAGCAATACCCAAGGATAAAGAAGCATCTAGTTAACATGCAAAGGGACATCAGAGTCCCTGTGCAGGATTCCCTAAAGGTTAATCTGCAGGTTGAGTCGGTGGTCAGGAAGGCAAATGCGATGTCAGCATTCATATTAAGAGGACTGGAAGATAAAAGCAAGGATGTAATGTTGAGGCTGTTCAAGGCACTGGTGAGGCCTCACTTGGAGTATTGTGAGCAATTTATCTAAGAAAAGATATGTAAATATTGCAGTGGGTTCAAAAAACGATTCGGGGACTGAAAGACTAATCATATGAAGAGCATTTGATAGCTCTGGGCCTGTACACACTGGGATTCAGAAGAATGAGGGGGGTATCTTATTGAAAGCTATTGAATGCCAATAGGCTGCAATAGGGTGGATGTCAAGCAGACGTTTCCTTTGGTGGGAAGCCCAAGTCCAGAGGACACAGCCTCAGAACAGAGGGATGTCCATTTAGAACAGAGATGAGGAGGAATTTCAGAGTGGTGAATCTGTGGAATTTGTTGCCACAGGCAGCTGTGGAGGGATAGTCATTGAGTATCTATAAGGCAGAGGTTGATAGATTCTTGATTAGTCAGGGCATGAAAGGATACAGCGGGAACCCTTGGTTGGCAGTGTCATAATATGATTGTATTCATACTGCAGCTTGAGAGGAAGAAGCACAACTCACATGTATCAGTATCACAATGCAATAAAGGGAATGACAGAGGAGCTTAACAGGTGGATCATAGAGTATACTGGTGCAGATGACAGCAGAGCAGATATGGCTGAAGTTTCTGGGAATTACTTCTTAAGGTGCAGGATAGATATGCCAGAGGAAGAAGTTCTCAAATAGCAGGGGTAGCCAACAGTGGCTGACAAAGGAAGTTAAGGACTGCATAAATGCCAAGGAAAGGGCATACAAGGTAGCAAAAGTGCGTGGAAGTTGGATGATTGGGAAGCTTTTAAAATCCAATAAAAGGCATCTAAAAAAGTTACAAGGGAAAAGATGAAATAAGGGCAGATTAACCAATAATGAGGATACCAAAAGTTTTTTCAGTTATATAAAGAGTAAAATGGAGGTGAGAGTTGATATTGGGTGAGGTAGTAATGGGGGGAAAAAAAAAATCAAATGGCAGATGAAGTTAATGGATACTTTGCCTCTCTCTTCACTATTGAGGACACTAACAGTGTGCCAGAGGTCCATGAGTGTCAGGGAGCAGGAGTGAGTGCCATTACTATTACAAAGAATGAGTGCAAGGCAAACTGAAAGGTCTTAAATTGGATGTCACCTGGACCAGATGGACTACATCCCAGAGCCCTGAGAGGTTATGAAGAGATAGTAGATGCATTGCTTATTCAAGAATCACTTGATTCTGGTATGGCCCCAGAGGACTGGAAGATTGCAATGTCACTCCACTCTTTAAGAAGGGAGGAAGGCAAAAAAAAAGGAAATTATAGGCCAGTTAGCCGAACCTCAGTGGTTGGGAAAGTGTTGGAGTCTATTATTGTGGATGAAGTATCGGGGTACTTGGAGACTAATGATAAGTCAAGTCAGTATAGCTTCTGTAAAGGGGAATCTTCCCTGACAAATCTGTTGGAGTTCTTTGAGGAAGTAACAAGCAGTGTGGACAAAGGAGAGGCAGAGGATGTCAGTTACTTGGATTTTCTGAAGGCATTTAATAAGGTACCACACACAAGGCTGCTTAAGAAGATAAAATCCTATGGTGTTACAGGAAAGATACTGGCATGGATAATGGAATGGCTGACAGCCAGGAGGCAGCCATTGGTAATAAAAGGGCCTTTTCTGGTTGTTTGCCAGTGACTAGTGGTGTTCCTCAGGGGTCAGTATTTGGTCCGCTACTTTTCATATTGTGTGTCAATGATTTGGATAATGGAATTGATGGTTTTGTGGCAAGGTTTGCAGATTAGACAAAGATAGGTGGTGGGGTAGGTAGTGCTCAGGAAGCAAAGAGATTGCAGCATGACTTGGACAAATTGGTATAATTGGATAAAAAGTGGCAGACAGAATACAATGTTGGGAAATGTATGATAATGCATTTTGTTAAAAGGAATATAGTGTGGACTATTACCTAAATGGGTAGAAGGTTCAAACATCAGAGGTGCAGAGGGACTTAGGAGTCCTTGTGCAAGACTACCAGAAAGTTAATTTACAGATTGAGTTTGTGGTAAAGAAAGCAAATGCAATGTTAGTATTTATTTCAAGGGGGATAGAATGTAAAAGCAAGGTGATCATGCTGAGGCTTTATAAGACACTAGCAGGCCAGACAAAGTACTGGGTCCCATATCTCAGAAAGCATGTGTTGTCATTGGAGAGCCCAGAGGGGGCTTACAAGCATTATTCCAGGAATGAAGGGGTCAAGATACGAGGGGCATTTAGCAGCTTTAGACACACTCACTGGAATTTAGATGTATGTTGTGGGAAGGGAGGTGGAAATCACGTTGAAACTACCGAATGTTGAAAGGTCTAGATAGGGTGAATGTGGAAAGGATACCTTCCTGTGGTGAAGGTATCCAGAACTGGAGGGCACAGCCTCAAAATTATGGGGCGTCCCTTTAGAACAGAGGTAAGGAGGAGTTTATTTGTAGCCAGTGTACTAGATCTGTGGAAAGCTCTGCCAATCTGTGGTGGAGTCCAAGTCTGTGCATATATTTAAGGTGGAAGCTGATCACTTCCTGATCGATCAGGGTATCAAAGGATATGGTGAGAAGGCAGGTATATGATGTTGAGTGGGATCTGGGATCTGCCATGATGGAATGGCAGAGCAGACTCGATGCGCTAAAAGGCCTAATTCTGCTCCTATATCTTATGGAGAAGGCAAGAGATTGTGGCCGAGAGGGAAATGGATCAGCTCTGATGAAATGGCATGGTACAGTCAATGGGCCAAATGGCTAATATTGCTCCTATACCTTTTGGTCTTATGATCATAGATAGTTAACAGTTCATCATAGCTTACTAGTTCTGATACATTAGGGTTGATTATTTGAACTGATAATGCTGATTATTTTAAATTCCAAAATTCTGGATTGAGATCTCGAGTGAGTCGGAAATAGGCCAAACCATCGAGGCTGATCTATTCACAAATGAGAAAATCTGCAGATGCTGGAAATCCAAGCAACACACACAAAATGCTGGAGGAACTCAACAGGCCAGGCAGCATCTATGGAAAAGAGTAAACAGTCAATGTTTTGGGCTGAGACCCTTCATCAGGAATGTGACAAAGGTTTCAGCTTGAAACATCGGTCGTTTACTTTTCCATAGATGCTGCCTGGCCTGCTGAGTTCCTACACCATTTTGTGTGTAAGGCTGATACATTTTCTCCCTCAACTCCATTCTCCTTCCTTCTCCCCATAACCTTTCATGCCCTGACTAATCAAGAACCTCTCAACTTTTGCCTTAAATATACCCAATGGGCTGGCTCCAAACCTGGTTATGGCAACAAATTTCAGATTCACCATCCCCTGGCTAAAGAAAATTCTCCTCAGTGCCATTCTAAATGGACATCCTACTATTAAGGCCATGCCTCTGGTCCTAGACTCCTTCGCAATAGGAAACATCCTCTCTATATCTATTCTATCTAGATCTTTCAACTTTCAAAATGTTTCAATGAAATAACCCCTCATTCGTCTAAATTCCAAAGAGTACAGGCCCTGCGTCTACAAACGCTCCTCATATAACCCTTTCTTCCCCAGAATTATTCTCATGAACCCCCTCTAAACCCTCACCAATGCAGATGTTTTCTTAAACAAGGCGTCCAAAACCGCTCACAATACTCCAAGTGAGGCCTCCCAGTGCCTTATAAAGCCTCAACATTGCTTTTATATTCTAGCCCTCTCGAAATTAATGCTAACATTGCATTTGCCATCTTCACCACCAATTCAACCTACAGAATGACTCCCAAGTACCTTTGCACTTCTATTTTTTAAATTTTCTGCCCCCTTAGAAAATAGTCTATCCTTTTGTTCCTTCTACCACCATGCACTGTATTCCCATCTTCCTAATCTGTCTGTCCGTCTACAGCATCACTGCTTCCTCAACACTACCTGCTCCTCCACCTACCTTTGTAGCATCTGCGACAAAGCCAACAAGTACATCATCCAAATCATTGACATACAACGTAAAAAGAAGCAATCTCAACACCGACCCCTTTGGAACACCACTAGTCACTGGAGGCCACCCAGAAAAGGCTCCCTTAATTTCCTGCCAGTCAGCCAGTGAGTCAAATGAGATGTTCTTCCTTGAACTTTCATTGGGATTCCTTGGAACAGTACAAGAACTAATTTGGTGGTGGTGGGGCAAGGGGGTGGCATAGTGAGATCAGGTTCACCTCTACAGATTGAACTGAGAACATTACAGCACAGAAATAGGACCTTTGACCCATCTAGTCTGTGCCAAACTATTATTCTGCCTAGTCCCATCAATCTGCACCCGGACTATAACTGTCCATAAACTCCCTCCGCCAAAGTACCTATCCAAATTTCCCTTAAATGTTGAAGCCAAACCTGAACCCACTTCTGCCGGCAGCTCATTCGACACTCTCATCACCCTCTGAGTGAAGAAGTTTCCCCTCATGTTCCCCTTAAACATGTCATCTTTCATCCTCAACTTATGGTTCTATTCTCATCCAGTCTCAGTGAAAAAAGTCTAGTTCCACTTATACCCCTCATAATTTTGTACAACTCTATAAAATCTCCCCTCATTCTCCTATGCTCTAGGGAACAAAGTCCTAACCTATTCAACCTTTCCCTATAACTTAGGTCCTCAAGTCACAGCAATATCCTTGTACATTTTCTCTGCACTCGTTCAATCTTATTGACATCTTCCTGTAGGTAGGTAACCAGAACTGCAAACAATACTCCAAATTAGGCCTCAACAACCTATACAACTTCAACATTTAGTATTTTGATTTATAAAGGCCAACATGCCAAAAGCTCTCTTTACGACACTATCTACTTGTGATACCACTTTCAAAGAATTATGAATCTCTTCCAAAATCCTTTTTTACTGAGTTAAGTATTGTATGTAATTAGTTTTGCTACAACAAGTGTATGGGACATTGGAAAAAAAGTTGAATTTCCCCATGGGGATGAATAAAGTATCTATCTATCTATCTACTCTCCTCAGAGCCCTACTGCTCACCATGTTGCTCTCCCAAAGTGTAACACCTCATATATCTGCATTAAATTCCACCTGCCACTCTCAGTTCTGCCACGTATTCACGCAATCTACATTCGGATTCTCCAATGCAGAGAACAGGTGGCGAGCAGTGAAAACAGCACAGTATGTTAGAAATATAGGCAGTGTTTTTCTGTTTGTGGGAAAAGGGCAAAAGGACTGCTGTATTAAGGCCTGCAGGAACAAGAGAACAAGGAGAGCACACTATCCTTGTTCAGGGTGGGGGAGGGCAGGAAAGGAAGAAGAGGGCAAAGAGGAAAACGAAATGAAAAACACAGATGAGAGCCCCAACAACTATGATGGAAGCAAACCCAAAGTTAAAAATAAAGGAAAATCTTTCAAGAACAGTGATATGAAAGCTACATCAGAACCACAGGAATTGGAGAACAGACTGAAATCATGGCATAAAGCAGATCAGAAAGATGCCACTTAGATAGTTAGGAGAGCTTTTGTTTCAAAACAGGTATTGATGCAGTATGATTGGCCCAAAAATCAAACTACTGTAAGAACTGTGTCAAAATTTCCAAATGATGGCATTTTTCTCTTGATATTAGCTGTCAAGCATATTTCTTTTATTTCAGATTTTGAGCAATCAGAGTTGCTGCTTTTCAGAACTACACCCTCTCCACTTTCCTTCATTTTCTCATCATCATCTGTTTATATTCCTCCAGAGACTAAGATTAACAAACTTTCTCCACTCACTCAGCAAGCACCACCCTCATGTTTGTCTTCCAGTCCCTTTGACTTGACATTTATCTTTGTCCTCTTCACTTCACCTTCAGTTACCTAATATCTAACATATGACTAATTGCTAATTTTTCCACATTCTCTAACTCATACAACACAGAAACAAGCCCTTGGTCTACAGATGATCGTGTACGTATTTATGCCATCCAATTTACCAGCACTTAATTCATAATGGTCTATCACTTGTCAATTAATTACTTGCCAAGATATACACTGTCCCATAATAAATGGAAGAGATTCTGCAGATGCTGGAAATCAGAAACATTAACAATACACACAAAATGCTGGGGGAACTCAGCAAGCCAGGCAGCATCTATGGAGGGGAATAAAAACTCATTGAGGCAAGATCCTTCATCAGGATTGGAAAACATGAAGAGAAGAGATGGGATAAAGCTAGAGTAAGAAAGCAAAGGGAAGAGGAGGTGCACAAAGCTGACAGGTGACAGGTGAGACCAGGTGAGGGAAAGGTGGGTGGGTAGCGAATGAAGTAAGAAGCTGGAAGTGCACAGATTGAAGAAGCAGGAATCCACTCCTCCTTCTTCCACAGACCACTGCCCTCTTCAGTCAGATACCTTGTTCTTCTGCCCTTCCATTTATGTTCAGCTGAAGAGGCATTCATTGTCACCTTTCCACATATACTGTCTAACCATGTCAGCTTTTTCACTTTCAACCTCCACTTGCTCATTTCCTGCCCTTCACATCTTTTGAGCTTGCTCTCTCAATGCAGAACATGATAACCTTGATGGTGGGGGGGTGGGGGGGGGTAAACTGATAGAACGATAGTGAAAATTCCATTAACTATATTAACCTTTGAAGTCACATAGAAAAAAACATTGTAAAACTCATTCCCAGTTGAGGTTAATTGCTGACATTACCTTCTTCCAAAGAAGCTAGTTCTTCTCTCAGAGGTTCCTGAACCAAGCCACGCACTACGTGGTGCACTGAAAGAAAAATGCACAACTCAGCAAAATATAAATTACAAACAGTCGATTCTTAATATCCCCAAAATTAAAAGCAGGATTATACCTACAAGTAGGTACAGGGGAGATGTCAGGGGTAAGTTGGTTTTTTTTAAAACGCAGAGTGGTGAGTGCACGGAATGGGCTGCCAGCAGCGGTGGTGGAGGCGGAAATGATAGGCTCTTTTAAGTGACTCCTGGATGGCTATGTGGAGCTTAGAAAAAGTAGAGGGCTATGGGTAAAGCCTAGGTAGTTCTAAGGTAGGGACATGTTTGGCACAGCTTTGTGGGCCGAAGAGCCTGTATTGTGCTGTATGTTTTCTATGTTTCTATTACCTCTAAAGGTGCAATTCTGAACTTGAAGATGGAGTTAAACAAACTGCAGGCTGCCAAGTTAGAAAATATTACAAATTAAAATGAACATAGAGGTTCAAGGTGATACCTCTTTGCACACTCCAGCCAGTTAGCTGGCACAGGTTTTCAGTGCCCTGTCAGGTAGGCCATCTGGGCCTTCTGCCTTCAGAGGGTTCACCCTCATGAAAGCGGGTCTGACGTCGGCTAAAGTCAGGGATTTGAACAGCTGTAGTTTCAAAGCATGCATAAAAGGCGTTTAGCTCACCACAGTCATTCATGATGTTGAGGGGTGGGGGGGGGGGGCAGATTAGTGGTGATCAGCCCTATTGCTTGATACCTTACACCTACAGACACCTGTGGCCACATTCAGATGGAGACATTCTACAATACAGGTGTCCCCCGCTTTTCGAACGTTCACTGTACGTCAACTCGCTGTTACAAAAGACCTACATTAGTTACCTGTTTTCGCTAACAGAAGGTGTTTTCACTGTTACGAAAAAAGGCAGCGCGCGCCGAGCAGCCGAGTTCCTCCCCCGGAACTGCATTCTAGCCGGCATTGCTTCAACACGTGCCTGTTAGCATCTGTGCTTTATGTCGACTTATTTTGTGCATCCGTTAGCAAGATGAGTTCTAAGGTATTGGAAAAGCCTAAAAGAGCGCGTAAGGGTGTTACACTTAGCATAAAACTAGACGTACTAAAGAGTTTCGATCATGGAGAACAAGTTAAGGATATAGTGAGTTTGGGTAAGGATTTATGGAAGTTGACGAAGATGATGTTGAAGAGGTTTTGACATCACATGACCAAGAATTGACAGATGAAGAGCTGATGAAGAGGAAAGGATAACAATTGAAGTCGAGTGCAGTAGCGAACGGCCCAAAGTGAAGACGTCCAGGAACTGAACGTGAAGCAATTGCGTGAGATTTTCTCTGCGATTGACAACGCTGCAATGATTGCAGAAAAGTATGACTTTAATTTTGAAAGGGTACGTAGGTTTAGGGCAGGTTTGCAGGATGGTTTGAGTGCTTACAAAGAACTGTATGATAGAAAAATGCATGAGGCTAAGCAGGCAAGCATACTGTCATTTTTCAAGCCTTCCACATCAGCCGACAAAACTCGACCTTCAACATTGAGGCAGGCAGACATAGAAGGTGACCTGCCTGCCCTGATGGAAACAGATGACGATGAAATGACACCCCAGTGTCCCACCACCCCAACCTCCGATGAGTCAGCCTAACACCATCATCAGTGTCCTCATTGTCTTCCCAATTCCAGTAAGTGAAACTACACTGGGCGTACATTATTTCTACTTTATATAGGCTGTGTATTTTTGTGTTATTCGGTAGCTTCATAGCTTAAAGGTTACTGGAAAGAGTGCTTCTGCCGGGAGCGCTTGTGTGAAATTTTCGCTGCGGTGGACAGTGCTGCAATAATTGCAGAAAAGTATTCCTACTTTATATAGGCTGTGTATTTACCAGATCATTCCTGCTTTTACCACATGTTACTGTTATTTTAGGTTTTGTGTGTTATTTGGCATGATTTGGTGGTTATTTTTTGGGTCTGCGAACGCTCACAAATTTTCCCCATATAAATAAATGGTAACTGCTTCTTCACTTTACGACATTCCGGCTTACGAACCGTTTCATAGGAATGCTCTACCTTCGAATAGCGGGGGAAACCTGTACTCTAGAATCACTCCACTTTGTGTTTCTACCCAGTGCTGCAAAACATGCAGAGACTAGCAACAGAATTTCCACAATACATCTGAGATAAATAAATGCAAGGGTCAGCTTTTATCTATATGCTTGGCCTTTCTTGAACTATCAAATATCATTAACTCCACCCTCCTCAATGTTACCCGTCTGCTAAAATCTCCATCTTAACATCAGCTTCATGGCAAACAGGCCAAGCCAATGACATCAGTGCAGACTACCCAACTTGAGACACCTAGATAACCAAAACTATGCCACCAAGAACTTCAAAACTAATTAAAGTTTTTTTGAACTTACCTTTGAGGTGTAGCAAATCCATATCTGTTAGCTTCACTAGTTCTGTTCTGATTCATTTTAGGCACTCACCTGAAAAATGAGCAATCACTCTGTTACAGACTAATAAATATCATGCAAAAACAGCTAGAGAAATTATGCGGAGAAGGACATAGCAGATACTCTTGACTCACATTGCAACACCTGCAAAGATGTTAGGAATGTGCTAGTAAGTAGAGAAAAATAAGGTTGACTTGGAGATCTTAGAAAGTGAGGTCCTACTTCAGCTTAAATGATTGAAAGCTCATAAATCTCCAAGGCAAGACAACATATATCCAAGGGTACTTGGAGGTCTGTGATTATATACAAAAACCCCTAATATGTATTTTTCAAAAACCACTGAAGACTGGTGAAATCTCAGAGGACTGGAAATGGGCTAACACTGTCCCAGTATACAAGAAGGGAGACCACACCGACCCGAAGGGTCTCGGCCCGAAATGTCAACAGCGCTTCTCCCTATAGATGCTGCCTGGCCTGCTGTGTTCTACCAGCATTTTGTGTGTGTTGCTGTTATTATAAGCTGCAGATTTCCTCGTGTTTGATAATAACAGCTTTCCTTTCCCCTCCGTCCTCCTTTCCCTCCTCCCCCCTTTGCTCTCTCCTTCTCCTGCCCTCTATTCTCACCCCACCCCTCTGTCCTACCCCTGCCTACCACCTCCCCTCAGATCTACATCATCCCACCCCTCCCCTTCTGTCCTTCCCCCACCCCGATCCCCTCCATCCTCCCCCTCCTCCCAGTCACCCCCCCACCTGCGTCCGGTCTCCTCCCGTCCCCGTCCGCTCCCAATCACCCCCACACCCTCTGCCCCCCCATACCCCTATCCCAATCACCCCCACACCCCCCAGTCCGCCCGGTCCTCTCCCAATCACCCCCACACCCTCTGCCCCCCCCCATACCCCTATCCCAATCACCCCCACACCCCCCCGGTCCGCCCCGTCCACCGACCGTTTCTCCGCTGAACTCGGTCCCGCGTTTTCACTGAACGTTTGAAATTGGGCGCTACAATGACGTCATCGACGCGCTGCGGTCACGTGAGCTGCAGTCGCCAAGAAAGCCGGAAGTTGATGATTTACGCAACACCCGCTGCTGAAGTGTTGGAAAAAGTCGAATCGATGTTCCTGCAGCATTTTGCCATTGCCGGCATCTGCGGATTTTCTCACAAACACGCTGCAGTGAGATGTGTGTGTTGCTCGGAAGTTGAAGCTCAAACTCCGGTGATTGTATCTGTGAGGAGGGCCGGTCTCACCCTAGGGGAGCTGTACACCTTCTGTAGATTTCCATTGCTTTCTAGTTCCTGAAGCACCTGTGGGAGTTGCTCAGCAGGGATTATAATGTCTCTGAAGATGAATCTTGCCAGGGAAATCCTTCAGATTTCACATCCAGCAAGCTTACAGCTCGAGTGTTCTAGTTCTACTCAATAAGATCGTGTTCTTATGAAAGAAACGAGTGCAAAATGATGCTCCAGCTGTAAAGACAAACAAGGCTACCTGATATTTTTGGCATATTTAGTCTCTGCCTTCACTGGAAAAGACACGCAGGAACTTTATTTTAGATTTAACCATGCGTCATCCACCCCACACTCTGTCAAAGTCGAGTTTATTGTGTACAGAAACTCGTGTGCACAGATGCAATTAAAAACTTGCGGCAACATTGGTTAACAACATTCACGAAAAAAAATGTACACAACTTTATACCTAATCTGAGTTACAGAACACAGGAAATAGGAGTAGGAATAGCCTATCTGGCCAATTAATAAAATCATGGCTGATCTGGCTGTGAATTCAGGTTCGCCCTACCTGCCTTTTCCCAGACTATGCAAAAATCTACCTAACTGTCTCTTAAATATAAGACATAGGAGCAGAATTAGGCCATTCAGCCCATCGAGTCTGCTCCACCATTTCATCATAGCTGATCTCGAATCCCACTCAACCCAATAAACCTGCCTTCTCACCATCTCCTTTGATGCCTTGACTGATATATTTAATTGGAGAGCCGCTACTGCTTCCCAGGCAGAAAATTTCACAGATTCATTCCTCAGGGAAAAGAATGTTCTCCTCACATCCATTCTAATGCTGTTCCCTTCAAACTTGAGGCTATGATCCTTCATTCTAGTGTCACTCACCAGTGGAAACAACTTTCTTACCTCTATATTATCTACCCCTTTCATAATCTTATATATTTCTATAAGATTCCCCTCATTCTTCTGAACTTCTGCAACTATAGTCCCAGGTGGTTCAATCTCTTCTCATTGGTTAACCCCCTCATCTCTGGAATCAACATGGTGAATCTCCTCTGCACTGACTTTAATGCCAGTATATCTTTCCTTAAGTAAGCAGACTAGAACTGTACACAGTACTCCAGATGAGGCCTCACCAGTAACCTCCAGAGTTGCAGCATAACCTCCCTGTTCTTAAATTCAATCCCTCCAGCAATGAAGGGTGACAGTATGCAGATAGATTGGATAAATCAGGTTGGCACTGGATTCCAGGAGGGGGGATTTCTAGAGTGCTGATGAGATGGCTTTTTAGAGCAATTCATAGTTGACCCCACTATGCAGTCAGTTATTCTAGACTGGGTGTTATGCAATGAACCAGAATTGATTAAGGTAAAAAGAACCCTTCGGGGCAAGTAATCGTAATATAATCTAATTCACCTTGAAATTTGACAAGGAGAAGCTAAAGTGATTGGGGTTACAGTGGAGTAAAGGGAATTACAGAGGCATGAGGGAGGAGTTGGCCAGAATTGATTGGAAAAGAACACTGGCAGGGATGACGGCAGAGCAGCGATGGCTGGAACATCTGGAAGCAATTTGGAATGCACAGGATATATACATCCCAAAGAGGAAGAAGTATTCCAAAGGAAAGATGACACAGCAATGGCTAACAAGAGAAATCAAAGCCAACATAAAAGTCAAAGAGAGGGCATATAATAGAACGACAATTAGTGGGAAGTTAGAGGATTGGAAGGCTTTAAAAAACCAACAGAAGGCAATCAAAAAAGCCATTAAGAAGGTTAAGATGGAATACGAAAGTAAGCTAGCCAATAATATTAAAGAGGATACCAAAAGTTTCTTCAGATTCAAAAGCATAAAAGAGAGGCAAGAGTGGATATCAGACTGCTGGAAAAGGATGTTGGAGAGGTAGTAATGGGGGACAAGGACATGGCGGATGAAATGGATAAGCATTTTGCTTCAGTCCTGAAGTGTGTGAAGTTGCCATAACCAGACAGAAGATTCTTGAGAAACTGAAAGGTCTGAAGGTAGGTAAAGTCACCTGCACCAGATGGTGTATACCCCAGGGTTCTTAAAGAAGTGGCTGAAGAGATCATGGAGGCATTTCCAGAATCACTAGATTCTGGAATGATTCTGAAAGACTGGAAAATCAAAAATGTCATTCCACTCTTCAAGAAGCTAGAGAGGCAGAAGGAAGGAAACTATAGGCCAGTTAGTCTGACCTCAGTGGTTGGGAAGATGTTGGTGTCAATTATTAAAGGTAAGGTCTCAGGGTACTTGGAGGCACCTGATGAAATAGGCCGTAGTTAGCCTCAAGGGAAAATCTTGGCTGACAAATCTGTTGGAATTCTTTGAAGAAATAGCCAGCAGGATAGACAAAGGAGAATCAATTGTGCACTTGGACTTTCAGAAGGCCTTTGACAAGGTGCTTAACAAGCTACGAGCCTATGGTATTACAGGAAATATTCTAGCATGGATAAAGCAGTTCCTGATTGGCAGGAGGTAAAGAGTGGCAATAAATCAACCCTTTGCTGGCCGCCTGCCGGTGACTAGTGGTGTTCCACAGTGGTCTGCGTTGGGACCATTTCTTTTTATGTGATATGTCAACTATTTGGATAATGGAATTGATGGCTTTGTTGCAAAGTTTGCAGATGATATGAAGATAGGTGGAGGACAGGTAGTTTTGAGGAAGTAGAGAGGCTACAGGACTTAGACCGATTAGGAGAATAGCAAAGAAATGGCAGATGGAATGCAGTTTCGGGAAGCGTATGGTCATGCACTGTGGTAGAAGAAATGAAAGGGTTGACTATTTTCTAAATGGAGAGAATATCAAAAAAACTGAGGTGCAAAGGGACTCGGGAGTCCTTGTGCAGGATTCTCTGAAGGTTAATTTGCAGGTTGAGTCTGTGGTGAGGAAGACAAATGCAGCGTCAGCTTTCATTTCAAGAGGACTAGAATGCAAAAGCAAGGATGTAATGTTGAGACTTTATAAAACACTGATGAGGCCTCACTTGGAGTATTGTGAGCAGTTTTGGGCCCCGTATCTGAGAAAAGAAGTGCTGGAACTAGAGAGGATTCAACTGAGATTCATCAAAATGATTCCAAAATTGAATCAGCCTCTCCAGACTCTGGATTGGGGATTGCCAAACGTTATGTGGATTTTCTGGTGTAGTCTGTTTTGTCATGTGCTTTTGTGATAACATTCTGGAGGAACGTTGTCTCATTTTTTAACTGCATTGCATTTGTGGTTTCTAAATGACAATAAACTGAATCTGAATGGCTTGTCATATGAAGAGTGTTTGATGGCTGTGGGCCCGTGTTCACTAGAATTCAATAGAATGAGGGGTGACCTCATTGAAACCTATCAAATGGTGAAAGCTCTTGATAGGTCAGATGAGGAGAGGATGTTTACTATCATGGGAGAATCTAAGACCAGAGGACGCAGTCTCAGACTAAACGGATGTCCTTTTAGAACAGAGATGAAGAGGAATTTATTTGGCCAGGAAGTGGTGAGTCTGTGGAATCCTTTGTCAAAGGCAGCTGTGGAGGTTTTTTTTAATATGTATTTAATCAGAGATGTATAGAGATCTTGATGGGTCAGGGCATGAAGGGGTATGGGGAGAAGGCAGGGGTTCAGGGCTGACAGATAAATTAGATCAGCCATAATGAAATAGTGGAACAGACTTGATGGGCCAAATAGCCTAATTCTACTCCTATATGGTCTTAATTCTCATCAGGAGGCCCAACTCTTCTCAACTTCCAAACACCCAAAAATATTTATACACTCAGCACTGATCTCCTGGTCCTCCATATCCTTTTCCTTGCTGAATACTGATGAAAAGTACCTATTAAGTACCTCACTCACTTTCTCTGCATCCAAGCAAATGTTTCCCCCATATCCTTGAGTGGTCCCATCCTCTCCCTTGTTATCATTTTACTTTTGAGGTATGTGTAATCCTTAATCCTACTTGCCAAGGATATTTCATGGTCTCTCCTGGCCTTCCTAATTCCCTTCTTTAGTTCTTTTCGGGCTTCGTTATACTCATGTGCTATATTTGATCTTGACTTCCGAAGCTTTACATACTTTTCTTTTTTCTTCATGACTAAATTAATCACCCCTCTGGACATCCAAGGTTTCTTATCTTTATTGATTTAAGAAACCTTCCTGGATACACTTAACAAATTCAGCCCCATCTAAAGCCCTTACACTAATCAAGTTCCAGCATCTGTGGGAATGAATTCCACAGATACACCACTCTCTGGCCATTTCCAAATTGCCCAATATTAATTCCGTCTTCTTACCTTCCAAGGAACCTACATTTTACTTTAGAAATGTAGAAAAATAGAAACATAGAAAACCTACAGCCGTGCCGACATGTCCTTACCTTAGAAATTACCTCGGGTTACCCATAGCCCTCTATTTTTCTGAGCTCCATGTACCTATCCAGGAGTCTCTTAAAAGACCCTATTGTATCCGCCTCCATCACGTCACCGGCAGCCCATTCCACGCACTCACCACTCTCTGCGTAAAAAACTATGCCCTCTCGAGCTAGCCATTTCAGCCCTGGGAAATAGCCTCTGCCTATCCACACAATCAATGCCTCTCATCATCTTGTACACCTCTATTAGGTCACCTCTCATCCTCCACCACTCCAAAGAGAAAAGGCCGAGTTCACTCAACCTATTCTCATAAGGCATGTCCCCAATCCAGGCAACATCTTGGAATTGCCACTTCAGCTGTGAGCTGGCTTTCTGTATATCATACTTGGACCTCTCGTATCTTACTCGGTCATCAGACCTGAGTGCTGCTGATGTTTAACCTCAGCAGACTGCGGGTATCATGGTTCATCCGGGGATTCTGGTTGGGGACACACTTGCCCACAGCTGTTTCGATAAAGTCAGAGACAACCATGGTGTATTCATCCAGACTCTCTCATGAGTTCTTGAATGTGTTGTGCTGTGGATATGTAGAAGGTTGTGTAGGTTACGGTGTGACGTTGACAGGATGCAGAGCTGGGCTGAGAAGTGGCAGATGGAGTTCAACCCGGAGAAGTGCAGCGATTCATTTTGGAAGATCGAATCTGAAGGGAGAATACAAAGTTCAAAGGTTCAATTTAATGTTAGAAAAATGTATACAATATACATCCTGAAATGCTTTTTCTTCGCAAAACATCCACAAGAACAGAGAAGTGCCCCATAAAATGAACAACTGTTAAACGTGAGAATCACAAAGTCCCCCCTCCTGGCAGTGAGCAAATATCTCCCCTCCCCCACCCGCAAAACAAAAAGCGCACCCGCTACTGAGCACAAGAGTGAGCTAGGCGATAGCAAAGACACAGACTTGCAGTTACCCCAGAGACTATCGCACTTCATCCAGCATTCCGCAACCCACAGGTTCTCTCTCCCTAATAAGGGAGGGGGAGGTGTCCCCCATTTTCACAGCGAGTGGGAGACATAACAACAACCCGCTGGTTTATGACGTTAAAAAGTCTGTTTTATTACTTCTTACGATCTCTGTGCCCGAAGATCGCAAAGATCTCAGGTCTTCAGGCCCACAGCAAAAGATTTTCCAGCCTCCCCGACGACACACAAGTCTCCTACCGTGACACCGACCATCTCCAGAGCACCAAGATCTTAGGTTTCCAAACACTGGGCTGCCTCTCAGGCCGACCCCCTTGGCGTGCTGAAACCCCGACTACGGGACCCATTCCTGCAAAGAACCAAAGTCAGTGTGTAACTCCAGGTCAGGGTCTTCAAAAGAACCCTGAAAGGGAAAAATAAAGATACTAAAGATGAAAATAGAGCTGTTTCCAAAGATGCATGCAAAGAACTTGCCGTTTAGCGCCATCTTAACTCTGTCTCTGTCTCCAAGTTAATGGCCGGATTCTTTGCAATGTGGAGTGACAGAGGGATCTTGGGGTCCACATCATTAGATCCCTCAATGTTGCGGCATAATTTGATAGGGTGATTAGAGACACATATGTGGTATTGGCTTTCATTAGTCGGAGAACTGGGTTCAAGAACTGTGAGATCTATAAAACTCTGGTTAGACCACACTTAGAAAATTGTATTCAGTTTTGCACACCTCATTATAGGAAGAATTTAGAGAGGAGGCAGAGGAGATTTACTAGTACTGGAGACAAAGGAACTGAGGATAGATTGAGGAGCCAGAGCTTTTCTCTTTGGAGCAAAAGATGAGAGTTGACTTGAAAGAGAGGTACAAGATGTAAGAGGCATAGATCAAGTTTGAGCTAGATACAATTTCACAAGGCAGGGGGCTAGTACCAAGGGGCATAATTTTAAGGCAATTGGAGGAAAAACTAGGGTGGATGTCAGAAGTAAGTTTTTTTTTAAACACAGAGAGTTCAGGTTGTATGGAACGTCCAGGGTTGGTAAAAGAAGCAGATACATTAGGGACATTTGAGGAACTCTTTGATAAACACGTGGATGATAGAAAAATGGAAGGAGGGAATGATTAGATTGCTCTTAGAGTAGGTTAAAAGGGTGACATAACAATGAGGCTGAAGGGTCTTTACAGTGCTTTAGTATCCTACCTAACCCATTTGTCCTAAATGCGTAAAATAGGAAATGGAGAGGTCTATCCAACATTTCAAACTTGCTCTGTTGTTCAAGAAGGTTATAAGAACATAGGAGATAGGAGCAGGAGTAGGCCAATTGGCCCCTCAAGCCTGCTCCGCCATTCAACAAGATCATGGCTGATCCAATCTTAACTCTAGTTTTCACCGAATCCCACAAGGCAACAGTGCCAACCAACAGGGCACCATGCTGCCCATTTTATTTTATTATTCATCCCGCCCAAACCCACGTGATCACCCAGGGAAAAAAAACCGAGTTGCCAATTGAGGAGAAAAAATCTGGAAAATTCCTCTCCAACCCATCCAGGCTATCGAAAACTGGTCCAGGAGATCACACGGCTGATCTAAACCTAGCTTCATGTCCACTTACCTGCTCGCTCACTGTATCCCCTAATGCCATTTTTATCCAGGAAAATGTCTATCTCCGTTTTGAATTTATTGAGTGTAGTAGCTTCCACAGCTCTCTGGGGCAGTAAATTCCACAGCCCCACTATCCTCTGAGTGAAGAAATTTCTCCCGCATCTCAGTCCTGGAACGGCATCCCCTTATTTTAAGATTATGCCCCCTAGTCCTAGTTTCACCCATCATTGGGAACATTCTCCCCGCATCCACCCGATCAAGCCCCTTCACAATCTTATATGTTTCAATAAGATCGCCTCTCATTCTTCGGAACTCCAATGAGTAGAGTCCCAATCTACTCAACCTCTCATCATACATCAACCCACCCATCCCCGGAATTAACCTAGTGAACCTTCTCTGCACTGGCTCTAGAGCCAGTATGTCCTTTCTTAAATATGGACACCAGAACTGCACGCAGTACTCCAGGTGTGGTCTCACCAATACCCGGTACAACTGCAGTAAGACCTCCCTGTTCTTATACTCCATCCCCCCAGCAATAAAAGCCAGCATTCCATTGGCCTTCTTGACCACCTGCTGCACTTGCATACTAACTTTTTGTGTTTCCTGCACCAGGACCCCCAGATCCCTTTGCACAGAAGCACTTTCCATTTTCTCTCCATTTAGATAATAATTTGCTCTATTATTTTTCCTGCCAAAGTGCAAGACCTCACACTTGTCAGTATTATATTTCATCTGCCAAATGTCTGCCCAATCACACAGCCTATCTATGTCCCCCTGCAAGGTTTCAATGTCCTCCGCACTCATTACACTCCCTCCCATCTTTGTGTCATCAAAGATGGCTAAACCTTGACATCAGTGACATTTTGTAGAACTATCTTCATATCCCTCAACATCCTGAAATCTTTTGGTCTGTATTTTGAATAACTATGACTAAGCCTTTGGCCCACAACCATGCAGAACTATGTAAATTCAAAGGTCCATCATGGTGAGCTGGAAAACATGATTAAAATACACAGGGTCTGTGGTGGCTTCCTAGATCAGATTCAAATCTGGATTGACCACAGAAGACAAAGGGATGGTGGTGGAGATGTGTTATTTTGACGAGAGCTCTGTGACCACTGTTGATTTATACAGATCTGTAAATAATCTCTGTTATCTGGGTTATATTTAGGAGATTTAAACCAAAGAGAAAGTGGCTGAATAATAAATTTGTAAATGACACGAACACTGGCAGAGTTGTAGATCATGAGCAACGTCATCAGTGGATTGAGCAGGATAAACATCACACACAAAATGCTGCAGGAACTCAGCAGGTCGGGCAGCATCTATTGAAATGACAAACAACTCCTCCTCCACTATATTGATAACTGCATTGGTGCTGCTTCATGCACCCACACTGAGCTCATCAATTTCATCAACTTTACCTCCAACTTTCACCCTGCCCTTAAATTCACGTGGTCCATTTTTAACACCTTCCTCCCCTTTCCTGGTCTCTCTGCCTCCATCTCCAGAGACAAGCTGTCGCAAGACATCTTTTATAAACTACTTATTCCCATGGCTATCTTGACTATACCTCTTCCCTCCCTGTCTCCTGTAAAAATGCTATTGTCTTTTCTCAGTTCCTTTGTCTCCAGTACATCTGTTCCACGGACGAGGATTTCCTTTCCAAGACATCAGGGATGTCCACCTTCTTCAAAGAGTGGGGTTTCCTTCCCTCCACCATTGATGCTGCTCGCACCCAAGTCACCTCCAATTCCCAAACATCTGCTCACACCCTATCTTCCCACGTGTGCAAAGGTGCATTGAAAAATTTGCACCAGCATCACAGACACGTAGCATTAGATATGCAGCCAGAAAAACATATAATGACTGTAAAAGCATTCAGCCCCCAACCTTTTGTTCACATAAATGAGTATTACAACAGTGATAGATTTCCTTTTGTCCTTACCCCATGAACCTCCACATCCAATACATCATTCTCCACAACTTCTGCCATCTTCAGAGGGATCCTACCATCAAACACATCTTTACCTCTCCCCTTCTCTCACTTTCTACAGGGATTGCTCTCTTCGTGATTTTGTTGTTCATTCACCCCTCCCCACTAATCTCCCTCCTGGCACTTATCCCTCCAATCAGCCAAAGTGCCACAACTGCTCATTCACCTCCTCCCTCACCTCAATTCAGGGGCCCAACAGTTCTGCCAGGTGAGGCAACACTTTGCTTATGAATCTGCTGAGGGTCTCTATTGTGTCCAGTGCTCCCAATGCAGCCTCCTCTAATTTGGTGAGACCCGTTGTAAATTGGGGGACCGCTTCATCAAACAACTCCACACCATCCACCAAAAGTGGAACTTCCTGGTGGCCAAACAATTGCATTCTGATTCCCATTCCTGTCCTAGCATGTCGGTCCATGACCTCTCTTGTGCCACAATGAGGCCACCCTCAGGGTGGAGAAGCAACCTTATATTCCATCTGGGTAGCCTCCAACCCAGAATATCAGCTTCTCCTTCAGGTAAAAAAAATGCCCTCCCCCCACTTCCTTCTATTTCCTCTCTGGCTTCTTACCTCTTCTCGGCCTATCACCTCCACCGGTACCCCTCCTTCTTCCCTTTCTCTTATTGTCCACTCTCCTCTCCTATCAGATTCCTTTCTTTCCAGCCATTTACCTTTCACACCTACCTAGCACCCAACACCTTCTAGCTATCTCCTGTCCCCTCCCCAAACGTTTTTATTCTGGTTTCTTTGCCCTTCCTTTACAACCCAAAACAGTTACTGTTTATTCAGTTGATGCTGCCTGACCTGCTGAGTTCTTTCACCATTTTGTATGTGCTGTTTGCATTTCCACAACCTGCAGTATTTCTTGTGTTCAGAATAGTCACCATTTGGAAATTTTGGTGGAGAAATGATAGAAACATAGAAAACATACAGCACAATACAGGCCTTTCGGCCCACAAAGCTGTGCTGAACATGTCCCTACCTTAGAACACCTTAGGCTTTACCCATAGCCCTCTATTTTTCTAAGCTCCATGTAGCCATCCAGGAGTCTCTTAGAAGACCCTGTCATTTCCGCTTCGACCACCGCTGCTGGCAGCCCATTCCACGCACTCACCACTCTCTGTATAAAAAACTTACCCCTGACATCTCCTCTGTGCCTACTTTCAAGCACCTTAAAACTGTGTCCTCTCGTGCTAGCCATTTCAGTCCTGGGGAAATGCCTCTGACTATCCACACGATCAATGTCTCTCATCATCTTGTACACCTCTATCAGGTCACCTCTCATCCTCTGTCGCTCCAAGGAAAAAAGGCCAAGTTCACTCAACATATTCTCATAAGGCACGCTCCCCAATCCAGACAACATCCTTGTAAATCTCGTCTGCACCCTTTCTATGGTTTCCACATCCTTCCTGTAGTGAGGCAACCAGAACTGAGCACAGTACTCCAAGTGGGGTCTGACCAGGGTCCTATATAGCTGCAGCATTACTCTCAGCTCTTAAACTCAATCCCATGATTGATGAAGGCCAACGCACAAACTACAGAGTCAATCTGCATAGCGGCTTTGAGTGTCCTATGGACTCGGACCCCAAGATCCCTCTGATCCTCCACACTGCCAAGAGTCTTACCATTAATACTATATTCTGCCATCATATTTGACCTACCAAAATGAACCACCTCACACTTATCTGGGTTGATCTCCATCTGCCACTTCTCAGCCCAGTTTTGCACCCTATCAATGTCCCATTATAACCTCTGACAGCCCTCCACACTATCCACAACACCCCAACCTTTGTGTCATCAGCAAGTTTACTAACCCATCCCTCCACTTCCTCATCCAGGTCATTTGAAAAAAATCAGAAAGAGTAGGGGTCCCAGAACAGATCCCTGAGGCACACCACTGGTCACAGACATCCATGCAGAATATGACCCGTCTACAACCACTCTTTGCCTTCTGTGAGCAAGCCAGTTCTGGATCCACAAAGCAATGTCCCCTTGGATTCCATGCCTCCTTATTATCTCAATAAGACTTACATGGGGTACCTTATCAAATGCCTTGCTGAAATCCATGTACACTACATCAACTGCTCTACCTTCATCAATGTGTTTAGTCACATCCTCAAAAAATTCAATCAGTCTCATAAGGCACCACCTGCCCTTGATAAAATGATAACTTTCATAAGTCGAGGGATAGAGTTTAAGAGTCGCAGGGTAATGATGCAACTCTATAAAACTTTGGTTAGGCCACACTTGGAGTACTGAGTCCAGTTCTGGTCGCCTCAGTATAGGAAGGATGTGGAAGCATTGGAAAGGGTACAGAGGAGATTTACCAGGATGCTGCCTGGTTTAGAGAGTATGCATTATGATCAGAGATTAAGGGAGCTAGGGCTTTACTCTTTGGAGAGAAGGAGGATGAGAGGAGACATGATAGAGGTGTACAAGATATTAAGAGGAATAGATAGAGTGGACAGCCAGCGCCTCTTCCCCAGGGCACCACTGCTCAGTACAAGAGGACATGGCTTTAAGGTAAGGGGTGGGAAGTTTGAGGGGGATATTAGAGGAAGGTTTTTCACTCAGAGAGTGGTTGGTGCATGGAATGCACTGCCTGAGTCAGTGGTGGAGGCAGATACACTAGTGAAATTTAAGAGACTACTAGACAGGTATATGGAGGAATTTAAGGTGGGAGGTTATATGGGATGCAGGGTTTAAAGGCCGGCACAACATTGTGGGCCGAAGGGCCTGTAATGTGCTGTACTATTCTATGTTCTATGTTCTATAGCTGAATGGGAATGTGAAGCAGAGTTGAAGTGGGTGGCAACCGAGAGATCCTGTCTGTTGTGGCGGACGGAGCGGAGGTGCTCGACGAAACGGTCCCCCAATCTGCGTCAGGTCTCGCCGATGTAGAGGAGGCCGCACCGGGAGCACCGGATGCAACTGAGTACCCCAACAGACTCCCAAGTGAAGTGTTGCCTCATGGGGAAGGACTGTTTAGGGCCCTGAATGGTGGTAAGAGAGGAGGTGTGGGGACAGGTGTAGCACTTACGCTTGCAGGGATAAGTGCCAGGTGGGAGATCTGTGGGGAGATCTAGTAAACCAGCCTGCAAGAATATTCAAGGATTCTCCATCTTTGCAGCATATGGAGTAGCTCGCGTTTCTAGCGGCTCTCTCTCTTTTAATATATTTTATATCCCACTAACAGATCCCTTTTGGTTCTAATGACTTACTACTTCTACTGAAGGATTTCACGACTTAATTACAATGGCCGAAAAAAGTCGTTCTGGTACTGAATTAAGAAGCGGCAAGACTTTCCCCGAAATGGAGCAAACGGAACAAACCAAGAAAACGGAGGAACCTGTTACACTAGCGGGAATATTTTCTTCAATATAAGACATGAAGTCAGAATTTGGATCGCTTAATACTAAAATTGATAAGCTGACCGGTTCAAACGGGAAGCTCGAAAGAGCTATTTCTACGATTCAAGACTCGCTGAAAAACTTGGATTCTCAACTTCAAACACTTCAGCAGACTACAACCCGAATCGAGAGCGAGCATGATCTATTCAAGCAAACTACTAAAGATCAAGGAATGAAGATATCTTCAATGGAAAAGAAAATCAATGAAATTACCTCGGAACTATCTAAAACGAAGAAAAGAATGGTTGATTTAGATAGTAGAGGGCGTCGGAGGAATCTGCGTATTCTGGGACTGCCTGAAAATACTGAAGCTGGCGATCTGTTAAAATTCTTTTCAGATATGCTGTATTCACTTTTCAATGGGACCCTCGAAACTAGCCCCTTAATCGACAAGGCTCACAGAACTCCATTCTCTCGGCGTTCAGCCGAATTACGTCCTCGAGCAGTTGTACTTTCTTTGCATTATTATACGACTAAAGAAGCTATTCTTCGAGAAGCCAGAAAGAAACGGAAATTACTCGTTAATTCAACACACATTCATATAGTTAAAGATTATCCCCCCGAAATCTTTGCCGAAAGAAAGAAATATCGAGAAGTTATGAGTGAAATGTATAAATTAGATTTAAATCCCTCCCTTCGCTTTCCAGCAAAGCTGATAATTGGGAAGTTGCGGAGGATAATATGCTGGATCCGGAGTCTGGTGGGGTGGTAGGTGAGGAAAGGGGAACACAGTCTCTGTTGTGGTGACGGGAGGATGGGGTGAGGGCCGAATTGCGGGAAATGGAGGAGATGCAGGTGAGGGCAGAAGGGAAACTACGATTCTTAAAGAAAGAGGAAGTTGTACAAGGCATTGGTGAGGCTGAATTTGGAGTATTGTGTGCAGTTTTGGTCACCGAATTACAGGAAGAAGATTTACAAAGATGTTGCCAGGACTTGAGAAACTGAGTTACAGAGAAAGGTTGAATAGGTTAGGACTTTATTCCCTGGAGTGTAGAAGAATGAGGGGTGATTTGATAGAGGTATATAAAATTATGATGGGTATAGATAGAGTGAATGCAAGCAGGCTTTTTCCACTGAGGCTAGGGGAGAAAAAACCAGAGGACATGGGTTAAGGGTGAAGGGGGAAAAGTTTAAAGGGAACATTGGGGGGCTTCTTCACACAGAGAGTGGTGGGAGTGTGGAATGAGCTGCCACATGCAGTTGTAAATGTGGGCTCATTTTTAACATTTAAGAAAAACTTGGACAGCTACATGGATGAGAGGTGTATGGAGGGATATGGGCCAGGTGCAGGTTAGTGGGACTAGACAGAAAAATGGTTCGGCACAGCCAAGAAGGGCCAAAGGGCCTGTTTCTGTGTTGTAATGTTCTATGGTTCTATGGGAAGAAGCTGTTTCTGAATTGCTGAGTGTCTACTTTATAGGCTAGTACCCAAGATGGAGCTGAATAAATTTACAACCCTCTGCAGTAGCCCCTCCATACCAGACAGTGATGCATCCTGTCAAAATGCTCTCAACGGTACAACTCTAGAAGTTTTTGAGTGTATTTGTTAACAAACCAAATCTCTTCCAACTCCTAATGAAGTATAGCTGCTGTTTTGCCTTCTTTATAACTGCATCGATATGTTGGGACCAGGTTAGATCCTCAGAGATCTTGACACCCAGGGACTTGAAGCTACTCACTCTCTGCTCTTCTGATCCCTCTATGAGGATTGGTTTGTGTTCCTTCATCTTACCCTTCCTGAAGTCCACAATCAGCTCTTTCGTCTTACAGACATTGAGTGCCAGGTTGTTGCTGCGACCCCACTCCACTAGTTGGTACATCTCACTCCTGTACACCCTTGCGTCTCCATCTGAGATTCTACCAACAATGCTTGTATCATCAGCAAATTTATAGATGGTATTTGATGGCATTTTTTAAACTGTGTATGTTTAAATTCTTTACTTGAAAGCTCATTCACAATGACAGGCATTAAAAGTCAATACAAACTGACAAATGGCCAGCATATGTAACTGCTCATCGATTCTGTATAAAAAGTCTGTAGAGCAGTCTGGTGACAGGGGCCATGCTGTTCTCCTTGGCCACAAGTAAATAAAATATAATTGAGAAATGAGTGTAAGTTTTCAGAATCTGCGTCAACGGTTCCAGGTCTGATTCCTGTGGTGTGTCTCTGGTCACAGACTTCCAATCATAAATTGATGCACCATCAATAACTCTCGGAGACTACAAGTGAACAATAGGCTTTTATTAGCAGGAAAAGGGACCACGACATCTTGGAGACTGAGGGAGTAGCAGTGCCTCCAATCGCCTTTATACAGGGGTCTGTGGGAGGAGCCACAGGAGCAGTCAGCAGAGGGGCGTGTCCAGACAGGTATACACATAGTTTACCACATTCACCCCCCCCCTTTTGTTTTAAAAGAGAGTCCCCACGGGGCGAAGTTTCTTACAAGTATATTTACAGGTTAAGTCTATCAGGCGGGCGAGTCTGTTGCTGTGATCTACGTAGCACCGGTGGTGATTGCACCAGTGACGGTGGTTGTGCTGGCTCTGGCCTGACTTGAGGTGCCAGCCCGTTAGGCATCAGTAACCCCTCATGCGTGTGCGTGGCGCCTGGTATGGGAGTGTTGTGAGGAGTCTGTGTAGGGCTTGGTGTGTGCGGTGTCTCGTGGGTATATACATCGGTGGGTATGGGGTTCATAGTCACCATGGAGTGTTCGTGGTAGTGCTCTGCTGCTCCTGCGGGTGCCAGGTCGCGGACGGAGACCGTGTCCTCCTGCCCATCAGGTAAGACCATGTAGGCATACTGGGGGTTCGCATGTAGTAGGTGAACCCTCTCGACCATCGGGGAGTATTTATTGCTCCTCGCATGTTTCCGGAGCAGCACTGGCCCTGGGGACGTCAGCTAAGCCGGTAGGGTGGTCCCAGTGGCAGACTTGCTGGGAAACGAAAAGAGTCGCTCATGAGGGGTGGCATTGGTGGACGTGCATAACAGGGAGCGGATAGAGTGGAGTGCCTCGGGGAGGACCTCCTGCCAGCGAGAGACCGGCAACCCTTTGACTTAAGGGCTAAGAGTGTGGCCTTCCATACCGTGGCATTCTCCCTCTCCACCTGTCCATTCCCCCGAGGCTTATAGCTCGTGGTCCTACTAGTAGCAATGCCCCTAGCCAGCAGGTACTGGCACAGCTCGTCACTCATAAAGGAGGACCCTCTATCACTGTGGATATAGCAGGGATATCCGAACAGAATGAAGAGCTGGCGCAGGGCTTTTATGACGGATGTGGCAGTGGTATCGGGGCAGGGGATGGCGAAGGGGAACCGCGAGTACTCGTCGATTATGTTGAGAAAATAGACATTGTGGTCGGTGGAGGGAAGGGGGCCCTTAAAGTCAACACTCAGTCGCTCAAAGGGGCGGGTGGCCTTGATAAGTTGCGCCTTTTCAAGACGGTAGAAGTGCGGTTTGCATTTAGTGCAGACTTGGCAGTCCCTGGTTATCATCCTGATTTCCTCAAGGGAGTAAGGCAGGTTCCGGGCTTTCACGAAATGGTAAAGTCGGGTGACCCCTGGGTGGCAAAGATCTGCATGGAGGGCGTATAGCCGGTCGAACTTTGCGCTGGCACACGCTCCCCGGGATAGGGCATCAGGGGGCTCATTGAGCCTTCCAGGCCAGTACAGGATATCATAGTTGTAGGTGGAGAGTTCTATTCTCCACCTCAAAATTTTATCATTTTTGATTTTGCCCCGCTATTGGTTGCTGAACATGAACGCAACTGAGCGCTGGTCGGTCAGCAAGGTGAACCTTTTGCCGGCGAGATAGTGCCTTCAGTGCCTAATAGCTTCCACTATGTCCTGGGCTTCTTTCTCCACTGCCGAGTGCCGAATTTCAGGGCCTTGAAGGGTACGAGAGAAGAATGCTACCGGCCTTCCTGCCTGATTGAGGGTAGCAGCCAGCGCAAAGTCGGAGGCGTCACTCTCTACTTGGAAGGGAATGGTCTCGTCCACCCCATGCATCGTTGCTTTGGCAATGTCCCCTTTAATGCGGCTAAAGGCTGCGCAGGCCTCGGCTGAGAGGAGAAATGCAGTGGACTTGACCAGGGGGCGGGCCTTGTCTGCGTAATGAGGGACCGTTCCGAACACACACGTCCCTGTTATAGGTAAGGTTAAGAGCTTTGGCTGCTTGGAAAAATCGTTGGAGGTTGGTGTTGTGATCCTACCAGTCGTGACCGCAGATGGTGATTTTATCCAGATATGGGAACGTGGCCTTCAGTTGGCACTGGTCCACCATCCGGTCCATTTCCCTCTGGAAGACAGAGACACCATTCGTGACACCGAAGGGGACGCGCAGGAAGTGATAGAGCCTGCTGCCCGCCTCGAAGGCGGTGTAGGGGCGGTCTTCCGGGCGGATGGGGAGCTGATGGTAAGCGGATTTCAGGTCTATGGTCGAGTACACCTTGTACTGAGCTATCTGGTTGACCATATCCGCGATGCGGGGTAGGGGGTACGCGTCAAGCTGCGTGAACCTATTGATGGTCTGGCTATAGTCCATGACCATCCTATTCTTCTGCCCGGTCCGAACAACAACCACCTGGGCCCTCCAAGGACTTGTGCTTGGCTCAATGATCCCCTCCCTGAGCAGCCGCTGCACCTCCGACTTAATGAAGGCCCTGTCCCCTGCGCTGTACCTCCTGCTTTTAGTTGCCACAGGTTTACAGTCGGGGGTCAGGTTGGCGAACAGCGGTGGGGGAGGGATCTTGAGGGTGGAGAGGCTGCAAGTGGTGTCAGTAGCGCAGCTGTCGGCATGGTGCTGGGTGGGATGTGTGGGTCGGTGTGTGTGTGTGGTCAGTAGTGGGGTATATGATGAAGCCCCACAAAACTGAGGATTTCTGACAGTGATTGGTGGGAGGGGCTCGTCATACTCCATTGTCACACATTTCAGGTGGCTCTGGAAGTCGAGCCCCAATAGCACAGGGGCACACAGTTGAGGCATGACCAGTAACGCAAAGTCCCGATATTCTGTGCCTTGCACCACCAGTGTTGCTACACAAACCCCCCGGATGTCTGTGGAATGTGATCCAGAAGCCATGGTGACCCTCTGGCTTACCGGCTGTGTCACGAGTCCGCAGCGTTGCACTGTGTCCGGGTGAATAAAACTCTCAGTGCTGCTCGTCTCAAACAGGCAGCTGGTCCTGTGCCCCTCCACCAGGATGTCCATCATTGACCTTGCGAGCTGGTGTGGAGCGCTTTGGTCGAGGGTCACAGAGGCCAGAGTTGCATCGCCATCTTGGTGCCCGGTAAGCACTCGTGGGTCGGAGGCGGGGCGAAGTGGCGCCGACAAAGATGGCTGCCCCCATGCCTCGCACGAAGCAGACAGGCAAGATGGCGGTGACCAAGATGGCGACCCCCATACCTCCTCCAGCGTGTCGGACAGCTCGATCGCCGAATGTAAGGTAAGATCGGCGTGTTCCAGCAGCCACTGGCGCACGTACACTGACCTGATCCCTTTAACGAAGGCGTCTCTTACTAGCAGCTCCACACGCTGTTCCGCCGTCAGTCCCCTGCAGTCGCAGGCCCGCACGAGTGTCTGTAGGGCCCGGACAAACTCAGCGCTCGACTCTCCAGCCCGCTGCCGTCGTGTTGCTAAGCGATGTCTTGCATAGATGGTGTTCACCGGCCGCCGGTATTGTCTTTTGAGGGCATCCATCGCACTCTGGTAGTCCATTTGGTCTCTGATTGTGGAGTAGACCCTTGCACTGACTCTGGAGAGGAGAACCCTGCGCATTGTGGCAGGGTTGGTCACATGAATCTCCTCCAGGTACGATTCGAAGCCAGCCGGCTTCCTGGGATTGAGGGTCAATATCCAATCTGTCGGGTCGTAAAATGCTCTCCATGTTTTAAATTGCTGCTAATAAAATTGATGCACCATCAATAACTCTCAGAGACTAGAAGTGAACGATAGGCTTTTATTAGCAGCAAAAGGGAGCATGACATCTTGGAGACTGAGGGAGGAGCAGTGCCTCCAATCGCCTTTATACAGGGGTCTGTGGGAGGAGCCACAGGAGCAGTCAGCAGAGGGGCATGTCCAGACAGGTATACATAGTTTACCACATAAATATAACCCTTCATTATCAGTATCTGCCATCTATTTACAAGCTGACGATGGACCCAGTTTGTCAATGTGCCCGGGAATCTTTGGAATGTAACCTTTAGGAAGGGTCTCCTATTTGGGTTCTTACCAAAGGCCTTTCTGAAATCCATCAACAACAGTACTTTCTTCAATAAGTGATTGTTACCTCTTCAAAAACAATTTGATCATTTTTTTCTATATTCAGACTGGATCTTCCCCTAATGAAACTGTGCTCCTCTCTTCCTTTCGAAGATGCTTTAAAAAGTCTAAGTTTCCTATGCAGCTGCCTGTCCCGTTCACAATCAGTGGAGCTGGAACAGTGCTTGCAGCTCCTGAATTTATATGTTTGTGTATTCATTGCCAGAGATTCATAGAACACTACAGCATAGCCACGTGTTCTCAGCCGAGGTCTGAGCTGACCACGAAGGCAAACTAAACTAATGTAATCCATATTCCTCCATTTCCTGGATGTTCAACTGCCTGCCTGAAAGCCCCATAAATGCTGCTATCATGTCTGTTTCCACCACCACCCCCAGCAGTGCATTCTAGGCACACGCCAATCTGTGGAAAAAAACATTTCCGGCACACCTCCTTTAAAATCTCCCTCCTCACAATAAAGCAATGTCCTCTAGTATTTGGCATTTCAACCCTGGGGGAGAAAAGATTCAGTCTTCATAAAGTTTAGTTAGGTCTTTCCTCAGCCTCTTATGCACCAGAAAGTATACCTGATTTTATCCAACCTCACCTTATAGTTCATAATTTCTGTTTCAGGCAACATCCTGGTGAACCTCTTCTGCAACTTCTCCAAAACCTGCACAGCCTTTCTGTAATGGAAGAACCAGAAATGCATGCAACAATTTCCTTCAGGCATGGTCCCAACCTCCACTTGCCTGCAACTTGCTTCACATACAGTTTGCACATTTGGTTGCAGAGAACAGTGACTGTGAATTTGTTTTGACGTAGGAAGTTGCATCCTGTCTTGCTGTATACATACATCTGCTGATGCCTCTGGACACATCTTCAGTGATGTTCCTGGAATCATCGGGTCTTTCAACATCATACACCCTCCTCCAGGTGACCCTGACCCCAGTTTGTGTCCAGATGGCTAGCTACTTATGACTCCAGGGCTCCCCTCTTCTGAGCCACAGCCATCTTGAGGCCCTCTCTGCCACACTGGTGGTATTGCAGATGACCACAATGGTGACACATTAATAGCATGATGATGCTTGATTTTGTTAATAAACTTACAGCAAATTGTCAATGTTATAGCTGTAATTTATCAATATTAAATAAATGATTTTCTCAATAGGATGAGGCTGTAGGAGCTGAGCATTTGTATCTCTGGAAGTTGTCTGTCAACTTGCATTTCAATCATTCTACATTAGACAACGTCTGAGGCTGTAATGCAATTTCACTAGTAAGTAATTGACTCTGAGTCTATCAATCAAACCAGTGTACTGATCTGATTTTATTTGAATGCTGCCATCCCTTTTCCAAACGTAGTGCCATTCTTGTTCAGTGTAATTTGTATGTCTAGTGCGAAAAGAAACATCACATGACAACTAATATCACTGCATCACTGTCTCGTATGGGGACAGCTACTGCATAGGATCGAATGAAGTTGTTAAATTAGTCAGCTCCATCCTTGGTACCAGCCTCCATAGTACTTCAAGGAGCAGTGCCTCAGGAAGGCAGCGTCTATTATTAAGGACCCTCATCACCCAGGGCATGCCCTCTCCTCACTGTTACCATCAGGTAGGAGGTACAGAAGCCTGAAGGCACACACTCAACGATCAGGAACAGCTTCTTCCCCTCTGCCTTCCGATTCCGAAATGGACATTGAACCCATGAACACTCCCTCACTTTTTTATACTATTTCTATTTTTGCACTATTTATAATCTAATTATTTTATATATATTTGTAGCACCAGAGGAACAGAGTGCTAGATCTGTAACTGATTTACTTATATTTTTTTCAATATTATCATGTATTGCATTGTACAGCTGCTGCTGATTTTATGACATATTAAGCCTGATTCTGATTCTGATTCTAATATTCAAGCCCCCTTTTTGACTTATTCTTACTTTTACTGAGTTCTTTGCAGCATTGGAAAAAGACAAATAGATTACATGCTTGGAATTACAATTGGTTTATTATTGTCCCATGTGCAGTGAGGAGCTTGTCTTGCAGACTGTTCATACAGATCAGATCAGTACACTGGGTATTTAGGTAGAACAATAACAATGCAGAATTAAGTGTAACAACTACAGATAAAGTGTAGTGCAAAGATTCTTAGAGACAAGGAATTTAGATTTAAAAGCATAGAATGATTACAATAGAAGTGATGAGTCGATTTGCAGGGTAAGTCTTTCAATGAATCATCACCATTTTTGACAGGTCTTGTCACTGAGTATAAGAGTCAATAGGTCACATTGCAGCTCTATAAGGCTTCAGTGAAAGGGCAATTGGAATGTTCTGTGCAGTTCTGTTTGCCACGTTACAGGAAGGATGTGGAGACTTTGAAGAGGGTGCAGAAGAGGTTTACCAGAATGTTGTCAAGATTAAACTTGGGTTTTCCTCTCTGGAGTGTTGAATGCTGATGGGGGATGATTTAAATTCATAATATTGTAAGAGGCACAGATAGGGTAGAAAGAGAGAAATTTTAAATATTAGAGGCGAGAGCTTTAAGATGAGAGGGGGAAAGATTAAAGAGTATGAAAGTAAATTAGCACAAAATATAAAAACAGCAAAAGTTTTTATAAATATATAAAGCGGAAGAGGGTGGCTGAAGTCAACATCGATCCCTTGGAAGATGAGAAGGGGAAATTGATATTGGGTGATAAGGAAATAGCTGAGGCATTGAACGACCTATTTTGCGTCAGTCTTCATGGTGGAGGACATGTCTAATATGCCAAAGAGTGATGTTATGGACAACTCAGCAGGTCGGGCAGCATCCGTTGAAACGAGCAGTCAACGTTTCGGGCCGAGACCCTTCGTCCACGCTGAAGAAGGAGGGGCAGTAGAGGCCAAACTCAGGTTGGAGGAGCAACACCTCATGATTTTTATTAACGACCTGGATGTGGGGGTAGAAGGGTGGGTTGGCAAGTTTGCAGACAACACAAAAGTTGGTGGTGTTGTAGATAGTGCAGAGGATTGTCGAAGATTGCAGAGAGACATTGATAGGATGCAGAAGTGGGCTGAGAAGTGGCAGATGGAGTTCAACCTGGAGAAGTGTGAGGTGGTACACTTTGGAAGGACAAATTCCAAGGCAGAGTACAAAGTAAATGGCAGGATATTTGGTAGTGTGGAGGAGCAGAGGGATCTGGGGGTTCATGTCCACAGGTCCCTGAAAGTTGCTTCACAGGTAGATAGAGTGGTTAAGAAAGCTTATGGGGTGTTAGCTTTCATAAGTCGAGGGATAGAGTTTAAGAGACGCGATGTAATGATGCAGCTCTATAAAACTCTAGTTAGGCCACACTTGGAGTACTGTGTCCAGTTCTGGTCTCCTCACTGTAGGAAGGATGTGGAAGCACTGGAAAGGGTACAGAGGAGATTTACCAGGATGCTGCCTGGTTTGGAGAGTATGCGCTATGATCAGAGATTAAGGGAGCTAGAACTTTACTCTTTGGAGAGAAGGAGGATGAGAGGAGACATGATAGAGGTATACAAGATATTAAGAGGTATAGATAGAGTGGACAGCCAGTGCCTCTTCCCCAGGGCACCACTGCTCAGTACAAGAGGACATGCTTAAAGGTAAGGGGTATGGAAGTTCAAGGGGGATATTAGAGGAAGGTTTTTCACTCAGAGAGTGATTGGCGCGTGGAATGCACTGCCTGAGTCAGTGGTGGAGGCAGATACACTAGTGAAATTTAAGAGACTACTAGACAGGTATATGGAGGTATTTAAGGTGGGGGTTATATGGGAGGCAGCGTTTGAGGGTTGGCACAACATTGTGGGCCGAAGGGCCTGTAATGTGCTGTGCTGTACTGTTCTATGTTCTATATCCAAATGGGAATGTGAAGCAGAGTTGAAGAGGGTGGCAACCAGGAGATCCTGTCTGTTGTGGCGGACGGAGCGGAGGTGCTTGACGAAGCTATTCCCCAATCTGCGTTGGGTCTTGCCGAGTAGAGGAGGGCCGCACCGGGGAGCACCAGATGCAACAGATGACCCCCAATAGACTCACAAGTGAAGTGTTGCCTCAGTTAGAAGGACTGTTTGGGGCCCTGAATGGTGGTAAGTGAGGAGGTGTAGGGACAGGTGTAGCATTTATGCTTGCAGGGGTAAGTACCAGGTGGGAAATCTGTGGGGAGGGATGTGTGGACCAGGCAGCCGCGGAGGGAACGATCCCTGTGAAAAGCTGAGAAGGGTAGGGAGGGAAAGATGTGCTCGGTGGTGGGCTGTTGAAGGTGACGGAAGTTGCGGAGGATAATATGCTGGATCTGGAAGCTGTTGGGGTGGTAGGTGAGGAAAGGGGAACACGGTCCCTGTTGTGGTGATGGGAGGATGGGGTGAGGACCGAATTGTGGGAAATGGAGGAGATGTGGGTGAGGGCGTCATTGATGACGGCAGAAGGGAAACAACAGTTCTTAAAGAAAGAGGACATTTGAGATGTCCTGGAACGGAAAGCCTCATCCTGTGACCAGAGAGAACTGGGAATAAAGAATAGCATTTTTACATTTGGCAGGGTGGGAAGAGGTATAATCAAGGTAGTTATGGGAGTCAGTGGGTTAATAGAAGATGTCAGTGGACAGTCTGTCTCCAGAGATGGAGAGCGAGAGATCAAGAAAGGGGAGAGAAGTGGACCAAGTGAATTTGAGCGCTGCCTCTTTCTTTAAGAATCTTCCTCCCCTTCTCCACACCCTCTGTCCCTCTCTCTTTCTCACCCTCTCTCCTCTCCCCTCTCCTCCTCTCCTCCTCTCCTCCTCTCCCCTCTCCTTCTCTCTCCTCTCCTCCTCTCCCCCTCCCCCTCCCCCTCCCTCTCCTCCTCTCCCCTCCCCTCCTCTCCTCTCCTCCTCTCCCCTCTCCTCCTCTCCTCCTCTCCCCTCTCCCTTCTCCTCCTCTCCTCCTCTCCCCTCTCCTCCTCTCCCCACTCTTCCTCTCCTCCTCTCCCTCCCCACTCCTCCCCTCCTCTCCTCTCCTCCTCTCCCCTCTCCTCCTCTCCCCCCTCCTCTCCACCTCTCTCCCCTTTCTCTCCCTCTCCCCTCTAAACCCTTCTACCTCTCTCATCTCCCTCCCCCCTCTCCTCTCCTCTCACCTTCCTTTTCTCTCCCCCTCTCTCTCTCCCGTCCCTTCTTTCCTTCTCCTACCTCCATCCCTCTCCACCCCATTTCCCACCTCTCTCCGGTGATCACTCACTGGCCTTTATGACTCCCTCTTCTTCTCCCTCAGCCTCCTGCACTCCATGAAGAACACAGGCTGACCCTCTCCGTCTAAAGCGTGGGAGGGGCATTGGAGAAGATGAGGCAGATGTGGAGAGTGAGTAGGAGAGGAGAGTAGAAATGGGAGGGAAGAGTGAAGTGTGTTGAGATGGATGAAAGGGAAGCGTGGGGAGAGGCAGGGGGCTGAGAGAGTGAGGGGATTAGAGAACCTGAGAGGGTGGGGCAGTGGGAGAATGGGGATTATAGAGAGTGGGGATTAGAAAGAGGAGACATGAGAAAGGGAGAATGTTAGCAAGAGGGGAGAGTTGGGAAAATTAAGAGGGTGAGGGAGGCGTAGGGTTTGAAGAGAGAGAGAGAGAGAGAAATGAAAGAGGAAGATGTAGAGGCTAGCTGACAGAGCAGCTGTGGCTGACAGGGTAAGTGAGAGGAGTGAGGGTTATGTAGAAGGAAGTGGTTTAAACAATGAGCAGAATTGGTAAAGGTCCAAGGGCCGAGGCTAGAGGATCAAAGAGGAAGGAAGTGAGGTCAGGTTGTGAGAGCGAGGGCTGGAGAACGTCGGCGAGTTGGATAGAGGTAGGTCAGGGGATGAAGAGAAGGAAGCAGGGATGGGGTTAAATGAAGGGTAGGTGGAGGGGTGGGGAGGGCAGATGAAGGGATTTGTTTGGGAGAGATGGGGGGAGGGAAGGGGTTCTGACAGCAGGAGCAAGTGAGAGGATTCAATGGGATTGGGGATAGTGGCAGTGATCTCTCCTTCCTTGTCCATTCCTGTCTCCTCCTCAGTACTTTTCATTTCATTTTCAGCCTATCCCCATCTTCCCCTCCCCTTCTCCTCAGTCTGCACCCTCTCTCTGACTGCGACCACCCTCCTCCCCAAATCTCCTTGCCACCCTTTCTCCATGACTTCCCCCCTTCCTCTCACATCCCCTTTCCCCTTTTCTCTCTTCTCTCCTTTACCCCCCAACCTTGTCTCTCTCCAACCCCTGTCTCATCCCTCTTTCCCTGTAAAACACCAATGCTCCATTCTGCTCCCCGGGCCTATCTCTGTCTGTTCTTTCTCTCTCTCTCTCTCTCTCTCTCTCTCTCTCTCTCTCTCTCTCTCTCTCTCTCTCTCTCCTCTCTCTCTCTCTCTCTCTCTCCCCCCCCCCCCCCCCCCTCTCCCTGGCCCTGCTTACTCCCTCCCTCCCCTACCAATGGCATCGGGTCACTATCTCCTCTGCCCTGCTTTTCCTCCCCTGTCCCCTCCCTCATCTCCAACCCTCAGACCTCTTGTGCTAGGGAAGTAGGGCCAAAACCACCCCTGAGGCTTTATTATTGTGGCGAGGTTCTAGTCTCCCCAAAGGGTTTCCGATAGGCTCCAAGTGGAGCCTGGGTTTCACCTTGCCAGTTCTCTGGGGAGATGGGGGTGCGTGCTGATGGGCCGTCCTTCAGGGCCTGAGGAAGGAGCCCCAAGGCCCAGGACAATCAGTAGGGATCAGGAATGGGCTTCAAGGTCTGGCGGGAGGGACCTGGTGGGACCTGAGGGTCCACTCTCAGCACCCTCCTTCCTAATCCATTGGTCTCTCTTTCCCTCACCTGCAAACTCCATTTCCTCATAGGTCTGAAATGCAGCCTGGGACTTTTATGCCCAATGTTCTGTTAGCCTTCTTGTTGATCACTATCTTTCTCACCTTTCCTCTGTCCCTCCCTCACCTCCTTCCCCTCGCCTCTTTCCCGCTTCCTACCCACTCTCCATCCCCACCCCCTCTCTCCCTCCATCCCGCTCTCCTGACCCTCAGATGGCAGCTATCGTGGCCTACAGCCGGCTGGCAGCTGCCGCACTGGCCTCACTAGGCTCTCGGCAGGGAATGGCGCCCTGGTTGGGCCTACTGGGCTTGCGCCTCGCTTCCCTGCTAGTGGCAGGCCGTGCATGGACTGACTTCCGGTCTGACTTCATCTGCAATGCCACGCTGGGCTCTTTCTGCGACTCTGCCTGTTTTGATGCCCGCTTTTCCTTCCCTATGTCCTCTGCTTGGGACCTGGGCTTCCTGCTGGTGGTCCTCCCTGTTGGCTGTCTCTATCTGCTGTCCCCGCCAATAGTGGGAAGCGCCCTCGGCCATGGAGGCTCGCCGCCTCCTGCAGCATTGGCCTGCTGTAGCCTAGCGCTAGCCCTAGTGGAGGGCGGCGTGCTGGGCCTGATGGCTGGTCTGCAGTTGCCCCAGACCTGGCCTGGGGATTGCCAGCTGCCTGCCATCTGTGCCAAGATGGACCCTTCTGGTGCTGCTGTCCACTGCTGGCTGGAGGGCTGGGCTGAGAAGGTGGGTGCCATGGCCGCCCTGGGCTTCACCTCTGCCTTAAACTTGCTGGCTGGTCTGCTCTGTGCTGGGGCCATGCTACTGGGCCAGACTGGGAGGCAGGCCTGAGGGAGGGGAGCTGGGGATGTTCTGCTCCACCTCCCCCTCACAACCCCTCTTTCCCACCCTTTCACCCTCAATCTCTCCCTCTCCTCCTCTCACCCTTGCTCCAAATTTCTTCCCTCTGTACCTCTCTCTTTCTCTCTCTCCATCTTGCTTTCCCCTTTCTTCCCTGCCTCCCTTCTCCTTATCCATCTTCCCCTACCCATGCCTCTCCCCCTCCCCTTGCCCTCCCTTTCCTTTCCTCAATCCACCCTCTTCATTCCTCTCCCACCCTTTCCCTCTCCCATCCTCCCTCCATCCCAATCCCTCTCCCTCTTTTCCTCTCCCTCCATTTTACTACCCCTCTCACTCTCACTCTCCATTTCTTTGCCTCTTGCTCCCTCCCCAATCCTACCCCTTTCCCTCCCTACTTTCCTCTGTTTCCCTCCTTTCTTTTGTCTCTCCCAGTTCTATATTTTCCTCCATTCCCCTATTTTCTTTGCCTCCTACCCCATCCCTCTGTTTTTCTCCCTCTCATTTACCCCTACTCCCCTCCTCTCCCCCTTCACTTCCCGCTCTGCTGCCATCCCTAACTCACCATTTCCCTCCCCCCAACCCCACACATCCCTCCCCTTTGCCCAATTCGCCTCTCCAACCAGCTCGCAGGCCCTGCAGGAACGATTGACGTGAGTCTGTCCTTGAGGAAGTTGTCAATCAGTGGACTCCATGGGGCCACATTTCTGGGGAGAATGGGTGAATACCACGACGTTGGATATTACATCATGAGCAAGGTGGACAGCCAATCAGCATTGGATATGGTGTCATGGAGAACGAATCAGCAGCATCGACTGGATGTTGATACAAAGCACTGATCAATAGCCTGAATTGCATATAACATTATTGCTAAGACAACAATCAATCAGTACGCATATTTGATATGACATCACAAGCATAGAGTTTGTGTTTTCTGTTTGTTTTGCACCACATTGCTCTTTGTGGAGTATTTCTTTTGCCACTGGGTGGAAACTCAAAGCAGGGTGACTCTAAAGTAACATAGTTCTCCGTTTGAATCTTTGGGGTCTCTTGACATGTCCTCCCAGATGTGGGAAATGAGCTTGTGAAGTTTTGACAGAAGTTGCCCTGCCAATGTCTGCTGCAAGAGAAATTCCCTAAAAGCTAACTTGCAGGTTGATTCAGTGCAACTGCAATGGTAATATTATTTGAGAAGGCTGGAATATAAAGTCAAGGATATACAGTACAGTAAGGCAGAAGCTTTATTAGGCATTGACCAGCCTGTACTTGGAGCCTGAGCCCTTTATCAAAGAAAGGATTGCTGCATTGGACTGAGTCCAGAGAAGGTTCATGAGAAAGATCCCGGGAATGAAAGGGAGTATTCAGCAGTTATGTGAAAATAGCAGATATTAATTCAAGGAAGAACCTGTCTTCAGTTCTTATTATAAATTGCAAGCAGTAAATTGAAGGTAAAAGCACAGGCTGACCCAGAGACAAAAAGATATGGTTTGTAAATGGTGACTGTGGGATGTTTGCTAGGTGTTAAGATAATGGGGTTGTATTAATGGGCTTGCATTCCTCCAGGCAACTGTGGGGTTAATGTTAGTAATTTGCACCCTTGTAAACAAGTCCCAGGAAGCTTGCAGACCAGACTGATACTCTCTGTGTCAGTTAGTTTGTTCCAGCAAAGCTATTTGAACATTCAGGGGGGTCTCTCGCTGTAGATATGAAATTCAAAGGAAGCATTGTCAACCCGAAGTATTGAAGTAAACAATGTTATTGTAACTATTGAAACTACTGTTACCATAGCTCATAAGGGTATAAAAATGTAACTATTTTGAGTTGGTGAGACTCTACCATGAATATCTACAGAAGAATGCCTGCTCGTTGTGATGAATAAAGGCTTCTACATCAGCTGCTTCAGTGTCTCTCCAGTCACTTCAACCACACTCACATCATTTGGGGGCTTGTTTGGGATACATCGATGACCCACAGTGCGGCCAGCGACTTAAGAAGATTTAAGCAGTATTTTTTCGGAATAGCAACCATACTTAGATCTGTTCACATCCAGAAGTACCAAAGAACATGATGTGTGTGTGTGTGTGTGTGTGAGTGTGTGTGTGTGTGTGTGTGTGTGTGTGTGTGAGAGAGAGAGAGAGTGTGTGTGTGTGTGTGTGTGTGTGTAAAGTCCCAGACATTTCTTATTTGGAATAGTGGACAGCAGTATACCTGTGAGTTTTAAGAAGAAGTTTTAAACTTTCGGGGTAACAGACTGATATACAACAGGTATCATGAGTTCAGCAACAGAGAAGTAGAAGATTCATAGAGCCATAGAACATTACAGCACAGAAACAGGCCTTTTGGCCCTTCTTGGCTGTGCCAAACCATTTTTCTGCCTAGTCCCACTGACCTGCACCTGGCCCATATCCCTCCAAACCCCTCTCATCCATATACCTGTCCAAGTTTTTCTTAAATGTTAAAAGTGAGCCCGCATTCACCACTTCATCTGGCAGCTCATTCCACACTCCCACCGCTCTCTGTGTGAAGAAGCCCCGCCCCCAATGTTCCCTTTAAACTTTTCCCCTTCACCCTTAACCCATGACCTCTGGTTTTTTTCTCCCCTAGCCTCAGTGGAAAAAGCCTGCTTGCATTCACTCTATCTATACCCATCATAATTTTATACACCTCTATCAAATCTCCCCTCATTCTTCTACGCTCCAGGGAATAAAGTCCTAACCAATTCAACCTTTCTCTGTAACTCAGTTTCTCAAGTCCCGGCAACATCCTTGTAAACCTTCTCTGTAATCTTTCAAACTTATTAATATCCTTCCTGTAATTCGGTGACCAAAACTGCTCACAATACTCCAAATTCGGCCTCACCAATATCTTATACAACCTCATCATAACATTCCAACTCTTATACTCAATACTTTGATTTATAAAGGCCAATGTACCAAAAGCTCTCTTTACAACCCTATCTACCTGTGACGCCACTTTTAGGGAATTTTGTATCTGTATTCCCAGATCCCTCTGTTCTACTGCACTCCTCAGTGTCCTACCATTTACCTATCTGTCCTAGTATCTGCCTGAGAAAATACTCTGTGGTTTTAAGTATGTACTATTTATTTTTTAGTCATCCTTTATATTTTGCTTAATATGGAAGTTAGTGTGGAAATATTTGATGGAGAGGTTATACAGGGGTATATCTGTTGGAATAGCACCTATTGAGGACAGTCAACAGCACGTTGAAAACCCTGACAACTCCAGCCAGCCCTTAATATTCATTACCACCACCCAGAAACCCTTTACCTTTGTGCAGAAGCAGAAACAGCTTATCCACTGATGTTTATATAAACCCACAGACTCTCACAGCTATTTGGACTATATCTCTTCCCGCACTGTTACTTGTAAAAAAACACCATCCACTTCTCTCAATTCCTCCGCCTCCACTGCATCTGCTCTCAGGACGAGACTTTTCATTCCGGAATGAAAGAGATGTCTTCCTTATTCAAAGTAAGGGCTTCCCTTTCTCCACCAGTAACACTGCCCTCAGCTGCATCTCTTGTCCATTCGTCCCTCCCCACAGATCTCCTTTTGGCACTTATTCTTGCAAGTAGAACAAGTGTTACACCTGCCCCTAGCCTCTACCCTCACTATCATTCAGGGCCCTAAACAGTCCTCTCAGGTGAGGTGACACCTGACCTACGAGTCTGTTCGGTGCTCCTGACGTGGCCTCCTGTAGACTGATGAGATCCGATGTAGACTTTGTTGAACACCTATGCTCCATCCGCCAGAGAAAGCAGGATCTCCCAGTGGCCACCGATTTTAATTCCACTTCCCATTCCCATTCCGATATGTCTATCTATGACCTCCTCTGCTGTTGCAATGAAGACACACTCAGATTGGAGGAACAACACCTTATATTCCGTCTGGGTAGCCTCCAACCTGATGACATGAACATCAATTTCTCAAACTTTTGGTAATAACCTACCCCCCACCCCCCGACCCTTCACTGTTCCCTATCCCCTTTTCCCTCTCTCAGCTTATCTCCTTGCCTCCCCATCGCCTCCCTCTGGTGCTCCCTCCTTTTCTTTCTTCCATGGCCTTTTCTGTCCTCTGCTATTAGATTCCCCCTTCTCCAGCCTATACCTCTTTCACCAATCAACTTCCCAGCTCTTTACTTCACCCCTCTCTCCACCTTTTAACTCTCCTCTTCATCTTTCTTTCACCAGTCCTGCTGAAGGGTCTCAGCCCGAAACATTGAGTGTACTCCTTTCCAAAGACGCTGCCTGGCCTGCTGAGTTCTCCAGCATTTTGTGTGTGTTGCTTGGATCTCCAGCCTCTGCAGATTTTCTCTTGTTTGCATTTTTTTCAAAGCTGTTTTTGCTTGAAGTTGTTTGTGACAATTCAGAATTCTGGTGCAAGCTTGAAGAAATGATTGACATTCACTAGATGCCCCCAGATGTGTTGGTGAAAGTAAAATACCCGAGGAATACGTGAGACAGGGAGTGTGGGAATGCCAGCAATGAAGAGAGATATCGTTGCCTTAAGGGCAACAACTGGGGAATGTTAACATCAGTGGTTTAGAGAACTGATGAACCTTCAATGAATGTAAATATTGAGCAGATGAAGAGTACTCAGGATTGGGCGATCCAGGGAGGGATGATCCTGTCTTTCTGAAAATGCTGAAGGAAGGCCTGAGCTCAGCCCACCAGGCAGTTTTAGATTTGGGGACAGCAGCGATAGTATCATGGGCCAATGGAGGAAGATAACTCATAAACTAGTTGTAGTGGATGTAGCTTCTGTGAAGACACAGAGGACTTGCCAACAACCAGGAACTGCCAGAATTGACATAGAAGGGTAAAGGACATGATAGTACAGCTGTGGCCTCTCAGGCCGTATTTGGAGGCAGTGTTCTCAAAAGGGAAGGTGTGTGAGAGTTATTCACCAGAACAGGCAGAAATGACACCACTCTCTCTGTTTGATTTGACTGTCAACCGAATCATCGAGCTAACGAGGGCAGCGTCCAAGTCATGCAAGTGGCCGGTGGCAATCCCCATTAGCGTATGTGATTATGCATGAACGTATGCAAGTGGCCGGTGGCAATCTCCATTAGCGTATGTGATTATGTACGGACGTATTCAAGTGGCCGGTGGCAATCTCCATTAGCATACGTGATTATGCACGGACGTATACAAGTGGCTGGTGGCAATCCCCATTAGCATATGTGATTATGCACGGACGTATACAAGAGGCCGGTGGCAATCTCCATTAGCATATGTGATTATGCACGGACGTATACAAGTGGCCGGTGGCAATCCCCATTAGCATATGTGATTATGTACGGACGTATGCAAGTGGCCGGTGGCAATCCCCATTAGCGTATGTGATTATGTACGGACGTATGCAAGTGGCCGGTGGCAATCCCCATTAGCGTATGTGATTATGCACGGACGTATGCAAGTGGCCGGTGGCAATCTCCATTAGCGTATGTGATTATGCACGGACGTATTCAAGTGGCCGGTGGCAATCCCCATTAGCGTATGTGATTATGCACGGACGTATGCAAGTGGCCGGTGGGAATCTCCATTAGCGTATGTGATTATGCACGGACGTATGCAAGTGGCCGGTGGCAATCTCCATTAGCGTATGTGATTATGCACGGACGTATGCAAGTGGCCGGTGGCAATCTCCATTAGCGTATGTGATTATGCACGGACGTATGCAAGTGGCCGGTGGCAATCCCCATTAGCGTATGTGATTATGCACGGACGTATGCAAGAGGCCGGTGGCAATCCCCATTAGCGTATGTGATTATGCATGAACGTATACAAGAGGCCGGTGGCAATCCCCATTAGCATATGTGATTATGCACGGACGTATGCAAGTGGCCGGTGGCAATCCCCATTAGCATATGTGATTATGCACGGACGTATGCAAGTGGCCGGTGGCAATCCCCATTAGCGTATGTGATTATGCACGGACGTATGCAAGTGGCCGGTGGCAATCCCCATTAGCGTATGTGATTATGTACGGACGTATGCAAGTGGCCGGTGGCAATCCCCATTAGCGTATGTGATTATGCATGGACGTATGCAAGTGGCCGGTGGCAATCTCCATTAGCGTATGTGATTATGCACGGACGTATGCAAGTGGCCGGTGGCAATCTCCATTAGCATATGTGATTATGTACGGACGTATGCAAGTGGCCGGTGGCAATCCCCATTAGCATACGTGATTATGCACGGACGTATACAAGTGGCTGGTGGCAATCCCCATTAGCATATGTGATTATGCACGGACGTATACAAGAGGCCGGTGGCAATCTCCATTAGCATATGTGATTATGCACGGACGTATACAAGTGGCCGGTGGCAATCCTTATTAGCATATGTGATTATGTACGGACGTATGCAAGTGGCCGGTGGCAATCCCCATTAGCGTATGTGATTATGCACGGACGTATACAAGTGGCTGGTGGCAATCTCCATTAGCATATGTGATTATGCACGGACGTATACAAGTGGCCGGTGGCAATCCCCATTAGCATATGTGATTATGCACGGACGTATACAAGTGGCTGGTGGCAATCCCCATTAGCATATGTGATTATGCACGGACGTATACAAGTGGCCGGTGGCAATCCCCATTAGCATATGTGATTATGCACGGACGTATACAAGAGGCCGGTGGCAATCCCTATTAGCATATGTGATTATGCACGGACGTATGCAAGTGGCCGGTGGCAATCTCCATTAGCGTATGTGATTATGCACGGACGTATACAAGAGGCCGGTGGCAATCCCCATTAACATATGTGATTATGCACGGACGTATACAAGAGGCCGGTGGCAATCCCCATTAACATATGTGATTATGTACGGACGTATGCAAGTGGCCGGTGGCAATCTCCATTAGCATATGTGATTATGCACGGACGTATGCAAGTGGCCGGTGGCAATCCCCATTAGCATATGTGATTATGTACGGACGTATGCAAGTGGCCGGTGGCAATCCCCATTAGCGTATGTGATTATGCACGGACGTATGCAAGTGGCCGGTGGCAATCTCCATTAGCATATGTGATTATGTACGGACGTATGCAAGTGGCCGGTGGCAATCCCCATTAGCGTATGTGATTATGCACGGACGTATGCAAGTGGCCGGTGGCAATCTCCATTAGCGTATGTGATTATGTACGGACGTATGCAAGTGGCCGGTGGCAATCTCCATTAGCGTATGTGATTATGCACGAACATATACAAGTGGCCGGTGGCAATCCCCATTAGCATATGTGATTATGCACGGACGTATGCAAGTGGCTGGTGGCAATCCCCATTAGCGTATGTGATTATGCACGGACGTATGCAAGTGGCCGGTGGCAATCTCCATTAGCGTATGTGATTATGCACGAACATATACAAGTGGCCGGTGGCAATCCCCATTAGCATATGTGATTATGCATGAACGTATACAAGTGGCCGGTGGCAATCCCCATTAGCGTATGTGATTATGCACGGACGTATGCAAGTGGCCGGTGGCAATCTCCATTAGCGTATGTGATTATGCACGGACGTATTCAAGTGGCCGGTGGCAATCCCCATTAGCGTATGTGATTATGCACGAACGTATACAAGAGGCCGGTGGCAATCTCCATTAGCATATGTGATTATGTACGGACGTATTCAAGTGGCCGGTGGCAATCTCCATTAGCATATGTGATTATGTACGGACGTATTCAAGTGGCCGGTGGCAATCTCCATTAGCGTATGTGATTATGTACGGACGTATTCAAGTGGCCGGTGGCAATCTCCATTAGCGTATGTGATTATGCACGAACGTATACAAGAGGCCGGTGGCAATCTCCATTAGCGTATGTGATTATGCACGAACGTATACAAGAGGCCGGTGGCAATCTCCATTAGCGTATGTGATTATGCACGAACGTATACAAGAGGCCGGTGGCAATCTCCATTAGCATATGTGATTATGCACGGACGTATGCAAGAGGCCGGTGGCAATCTCCATTAGCGTATGTGATTATGCATGAACGTATACAAGAGGCCGGTGGCAATCTCCATTAGCGTATGTGATTATGCACGAACGTATACAAGAGGCCGGTGGCAATCTCCATTAGCGTATGTGATTATGCATGAACGTATACAAGAGGCCGGTGGCAATCTCCATTAGCGTATGTGATTATGCACGAACGTATACAAGAGGCCGGTGGCAATCTCCATTAGCGTATGTGATTATGCATGAACGTATACAAGAGGCCGGTGGCAATCTCCATTAGCGTATGTGATTATGCATGAACGTATACAAGAGGCCGGTGGCAATCCCCATTAGCGTATGTGATTATGCATGAACGTATACAAGAGGCCGGTGGCAATCTCCATTAGCGTATGTGATTATGCATGAACGTATACAAGAGGCCGGTGGCAATCCCCATTAGCGTATGTGATTATGCATGAACGTATACAAGAGGCCGGCAATATGATATGTTCGTGGAGACCTGTATTTAACCTTGCTCACAACTGCAGAAGTGACTTACATTACCTCTGCAGGGGACAGAGATTAATCAGTCTGAGGTTCTTGAGATTGAGGGAGTGGAGCTTCTGGCAGATAGTTGGGTGTGCCCAAATGGTGAGGGAACTGTCCTGGGGATAGACACACTGAGCAGAGTATGTCCTATCAGAGACTCAGGAAAAGGGAGAAATAACGTGGGCAGGACAGGGCAGTGAACATGTATGGTCCATTGAACAGACAACACGGTCCACACAGAGACAGCAGCCTCAAGCAGGGACAGGAGACAGTGAGAATCATGTCAAGAAGAGGATGAGATCACAGTTCTGGAACATTTTATTGCCATCTCTGCTTAGTTTTGTAAATAGTCAGTTAGGGATGATAGTGTAGGTGTAGATTCACAGAGAGACATGATTACTTAGTAACTGAGGAAGGATCTGAAATGAAGGGCATTTTCTCTGCCTTACTTAATTAGACCCTCCTTAAAATTTGGCCTTTCTGAGATAGATTTCCGTCCAGGGGCCAAGAGGAGAACATGTTAGGGAGAATTCTGGAGCTTGAAGGCTATCTAGATGGAACATGAGGTGCTCCTACGCCCTGAGAGTGGCTTCATCATGGCAAAAGAGGAGGCCATGGACCGACATGTTGAAATGGGAATAGGGATAGGAATTAAAATGTTGGGCTACTGGTAAATTCTAGTTTGTCAGGTGGAGTGGAGGTGCTCAACAAAGCAGTTTCCAAATTTACATTGGGCCTCAGCGATGGTTCTGGGAGCTCTGATACAACGGGTGCCCTCAACAGCTTTGCAGATGAAGTGTTGCCTCACCAGGAAGGACCGAATAGAGGTGAGGGAGGGTGTGACTAGGCAGGCGTAGCAGTTCTGACACTTGCAGAGATAGGTTATGTGCCGGGGGAGACTCGTGGGGAGGGACGAGTGAAGAAGGGGATGATGGAGGGAGCGATCTCTGCAGAAGGTGGTGCTGGAGGGCATGGTGGCAGCTTCCTGTTGAAGGTGCAGAGGCTCATGGGGTGGTAAATGATGACAAGAAAGTCTCTCACCCCCATTAAAGCTGTTAACAGCAGCATAATGTGCTGCCTCCTCTGTGTCTCGAGGAGTGTGGGCATCTGCATGGTAGACAGTGATCTGCCAGTGCCGGGCATCGTCCCATGTTTTCCCAATAGGTTCGCCTCCAAAGCTGTCGGCGCGTGGCCAAGTGGTTAAGGCGATCTTCTAGTGATCTGAAGGTCATTAGTTTGAGTCTCAGCTAAGGCAGCATGTTGTGTCCTTGAGCAAGGCACTTAACAACACATTGCTCTGCGACGACACCGGTGCCAAGCTGTATGGGTCCTTGCCCTTCCCTTAGACATCGGTGGCGTGGAGAGGGGAGACTTGCAGCATGGGCAACTGCCTGTTTCCCTTACAACCCTGCCCAGGCCTGCGCCCTGGAAACTTTCCAAGGCACAGATCCACGGTCTCTCGAGCCTGTTATTATTATTGCCTCCAAAGGGGCCACCTTTGCAACTCCAACTTTGCTCTTGTGTTTGAGGCATCCATGTGACCAGCCCATTCACCATTACCCAGAAGTCTGTGCACATTTGCAACAGCTCTGTGGGCAGGGTTATGGCCACCGATTCTGTCAGACATCCCCCTAAGCTGATACCTCTTTCTTCGTTGCAGGGTGAAGGGCAATGGCCTTCCACCACTGTTCGTCACACTGCCAATGGCTGTTCTCCCTCTGGGTTTAGCTCATCATACAGTTTACCCCATCGTATAGTCGAAGGGTCGAGGGCTGCAACCTCATCAGAGGTGCTATGGGTTAGAACTTGATCATGGAGTTGGCTCACCCCACTGGGGACTTCTTCTGCCCAATCTGCTGTGTGTTATTTCCATTTGAATGTAGAAGAACACTGAGCTCGGCCCTTTTTATGGATAACATTATCAGATTTCACAGGTTGCACAATGGGCAGCTGGAGTCTCCAGACCATCGTTTCTGAGTCAGTAAGGTGCTCGGAGGCTAAGAGGGCCCAGCATCAGGACAGCTGTCTCTCAAAAGGGCAATATCTGGTTGCAGCCTCAGGAATGGTCCTCATCCAAAACTAGAAGAGGACCGGGAGCCCTTTCATTAGCTACCACAGATTCTTCAGAGGTATATGGACCAGTAGTTCAAAAGATACCCCATGCTGTTTCAGAGCTGGAGCGGAGACCTGCTCAACTGTCTGCCTGGTGGTCTCAAAGACAGTTTGCAGGTTGGGACCCCACTGGAAAGGGATTTTTTCTGGGATACCTGATATAATGGTCTTGTATTATCATTAGGTGAGGAATATGTTGTTGCCAATACCCAAGTAGCCCAGAAATTGCTGGGTCTCCTCTTTGGAGATGGGGACCTCATCCCCCAATATTTTTTGTTTGGCCTTTTCCGGTATTTCCTATTGTCCAGAATGTCATTGTATTCCCAGGAACAACGCATTCTGGCTAGGGCCTTGGATCTTGTTGAGATTAATGGACCATCCTCTTTCCCCCACCTTGTCTAGTGCCTTCCCCACTGTCTCCTCTGGGGGCTCCAGCAACAGGATATCATTGATGTGGTGGGATAGTCAGATGGTTAGGTCGAGTGAGATCCCTTGTAGGTCTCGATCTACAATGCCATAACAGAAGGTCAGGCTGTGCACATATCGCTGTGGAAGATGACAGAGGATATATTGTCTGCCTTCCGACATAAAGGCAAACTGTTCAGGGGAATGGAAACAGAAACTTTTGCTGAATCCAGCACACATGCCATGGGACTTCTCTCCCTACCCCCATTTGGGACAGCCACGGTGAGGTGCGGGCTGTGCTTATTTATTTGAATTAATTGCTTTAGCTTTTAACTGTCTATCGTCAGTTGCTGTATTCCGTCTCCCTTTTGCACTGGCCGCACCAACCTTTTATAGGAGGACATTACTGGCTTAATTGCCCCCTCCTTCAACAATGCTTCCACTGTTTCCCTGATCTCCTTGGTTGGAGATGGCATCAAAGGTAAGGGGTGAGAAGTCCAGGAACTGGGGCTGAGGAGGAGATAAAAAAAGGATCAGCCATGATTAAATGGCGGAGCAGAGTCGATGGGACAGATGGCCTGATTTCTCTCCTATGTCTTGTGATCTTATGATCCAACTGGAATGCATGATTCGATGGAGTCCAACATGGGAATTTCCAACAGTGATCACTGAGTACGAGTTGGTGTTGTGAGTAAAAGGATATATCCAGCTTTTGGAAGATCTGAGCTCCAATCTTGAGCACTTTTGACTGTTTTAATTATAATGGGCCCTTTTGTTTTTCTTTCTTTCTTTCTCTTTTTCATCTTTCATAAAGGTTTGGTTAAGTTGACATTTATAAATATACTTTCTTTATAATTGTATGCTGTGTACAATTTGTTATTTCTTGCTGACGGCTAATTGCATGCGGTCGGTATTTCCACAGATTGGGTTATGGGAGGTCAAGACATCACAAGTTCCCGGTTTTGGTGGGATCCAAGTCATACCAATCCTAGACGTATGGAGTATGAGACTCCTGACGAAGGGTCTCGGCCCGAAACGTCGACAGTGCTTCTCCCTATAGATGTTGCCTGGCCTGTTGCATTCTACCAGCATTTTGTGTGTGGAGTATGAGAATGGTGGTCTTCTCACCGCTGAGTCTAATGGCCGTCAGCGAGGAGCTAATGGGCTGCATCTCCAGAGACACCCAGTAAAAAGGGGTTTCAATGGTTATCAAAATATCCACACTGGAAAAGCACTGGCAGTGATAACGTTCACAATTGCTGGTATAAAATATTTACTTACCTTCATCTGTACCTATTAATACGTATCAGTAATTTTCTTAAAATTCATGAAAAACTGCCTGGATTTTTGACAGAAAGTAAAACATATCTTTTACCTAAAAGAGAAATCACAAATGACCTGTCAAAATATCATCCCATTCCTTGCTTAAGAACTATATATAATCCTATCCATCTTGCAACTAATCATCACTCATTTAGATAACCTCAATATACCTACAGGAGAGCAGAAGGGGTGCTGTAAGGGTATGAAAGGATGTAAAGAACAACTGACAGAACAGACGGAAAAGCTTTAAACTCGCTTGCTCATTTAATGAATCAGATGAAAATGGGACATCAAATCATAAACCACCAAGTGACTTATACCTTGACACACCTTCTACACATGGATAATTTGAAATTATATGGTCCTTCATCAGTAAAGCTAAAACAATTAATTCAAAGAGTAGAACTATTTTCTAAAGAAATAAACATGACCTTTGGACTAGATAATTGCAGAACATTAAACATAAAGAACGGTGCAATAGAGCTAGTAGAATACAGAATGGGATACGGGACAACCAATGGATGAACGTAAAACATAGGAGTATCTGGGAGATCAACCACCAAAGAAAATAGATCACAGTGCAATAACGGGAAAACTCTTGACAGAACTTACTTCAAGGTTTCAGAGAATCTGCCAAACAGAGCTGAATCGTAAAAATTTAACAGACAATAAATGCTTTTGCTATACCCATATTATCGTATTCTTTTGGCATAATATCTTGGTCTGAAACTGATCTAGAAAATTTAAAGAAAATTAAGAAGGGAAATGACAAATTTTAGAAAACACTATGTACCTTTGAACACACAGATTAACACAACGGACAGAAGGAGGAAAATGAATAACAAATATTACACAACAATCAGCTGAAACTTATAGGGATATATTTTCATCAACAAAACAGGATTCAGCACTCCGTGTGAGCACATGCAATTCTGATAAGAAGTGCACATCACTTAACCTGAATGAAAGCACAACCCAGAAGATTGAAGATGTTATCACTGTAGAAGAAGAAGTTTCCCAATGGAAGAGCACAGCTCTCATGGAAGATGTCCCCATGATATGAGCACACTAGATGTCCACAAGGAAGAATTACGTGCCTAGCTCAGAGGTGAGGACTTCTTCCCAGAATCAGAGGGTTTCCTTGTGGCAATGCAGGACCAGGTGGTTAACACAAAAAAATCAAAAATGCATAATAAAAACAATAAATTCAAGATGATAAATCAGAAAATGCCAAGAGAAGCCAGAAACAATCCAACATACTCCAGGATCCTGCAGCAAATCAGCTTAATTTGATCACTTACTTAGGCACAATCAAATAGCAGACATCATCCACGGAAATCTTGCTTTAAAATACGAACTCCTAAAAGACATCATACCTTACTATAAATACAAGCCTGATCCAGTTTTAGAGCCAGAGCCGACAAATCATATTACAATCAATCCATTATTACAGATATGGCAATCTATACTAACTGTCCAGATATAATATCTGTCCAGATAAACAAGCAAGGACAATGTAGTCAGTAGATATCGCCATTCCAAACACACATAACACACAGAGATCAGTAAGTGAAAAACCCCAGAAATATGCTGAATTAAAAGAGGAAACTGAAAGACTATGGAACGTGACCAGGGTATACATTGTCCCAATAGTAATATCTACAGCTTTTACCATCCCAAACTCACTAAGCAATTGCATTAAACAATTAGGCCTACACAGCAATATTTATCTAAATCTCCAAAAAGCCACAATATTAAACACCACTAGAATAGTTTGAAAGTTCCTATCAATAGAGAAATGAGTATGCTAGGCTATGCCTGTACCTCAGGTTTTACCAGCTTAAACTGAGAAAAAAAAACATAAATAAATAAATGAATAAAGCTCGAAGTAAATTTATTGTCAAAGTACATATATGTCACCATATACAACTCTGAGATTCATTTTTCTGTGGGCATACTCAATGGTTCCATTTAGTATCAGGAAATGTATACAGTATACAACCTGAAATTCTCACTCTCCACAGACATCCTCAAAACAGAAGAAAAACCCAAAGAATGAATGACAGACAAAAAACATAAGAATCCCAAAGCCCTCTACTCCCCTCCCACACACAATCAGCATCAACCTTCCCTCTCTCCTCCCCTCTTATTCTAGCATAAAGCATCAGCATTTCTACTACCCACCATACAGGCAACAGTAAAGCTTGGTCTACAGTACGTCAAAAACTAACTGTTGACTCCAACATTTCGACATCCCACAGGCTCCCTTCCTCTCACTATCAAAGGGTAGACAGATATCGCTTATTCTTCTGAGAAGAGACAAACAGCTGCTATTTCAATGTGTCAATCTGAAGCGTTGCTTTTCTGTTTGAGTTCCCCAACCTGAGAATCGACAGCAAACTCTCACTGACCATCGAGAGAGAAAGAGAGTGACTGATCACTGAGAGCAGAGGATTCTGACATATCGAAACGGGGCCAATTGATAAGCTCCAAGAATGGGAGCACACCACCTTGCAGAACCGCAGTTTGAGTGCACTGTAGATCAAAGACCACGACGGGACCCAGCAACACGGAAAAAGAAAATAGAGATGTTAGAATAGTAAGAAGTTAACTGTTTCACTGATAAGCTGGGAGATGTTGCCCTCTGGCACCAATAGATTTACTGAATAAATCTATTGAATAACAACCATAACTATAGATTTTCACAAATAAAATGAAGTGAGGCATTTTACCTTTAAGAAAACTGTAACAGCACTTCTATTGAACACCAAAACTGAACTCAAAGCACCGTAAAAGTCCTTTATGTAATCACCTCATCATGTCAGACCAACGTCTTAAAGTGAACCCCAAGCCAATGTCAGTGGTTGTGAATTTTGTCCGTGTCCATCAATTACATTAGCCTACAACAGAATCTATGAAAGACCTCCCAACTAAGGCAGTCAACCAGAGTGCTGAAGACAACAAGCTGCAAATTCAGGAAGAAGAAACAATAGTAATAGATAAATAAGCCACACACTCAATGCTGGAGGAATTCAGCAGACCAGGCAGCATCTATGGAAAAGAGTACAGTTGACGGTTCCAGCCAAGAACTGAAGGGTTTTATGTGTGTTGCTTGGATTTCCAGCATCTGCAGATTTTATCTTGCTTGGAAATAAATAAGCAACAAGTATCGAGGACATGAGAGGAAGAGTCCTTGAAAGTGAGTCAATTGGTTGTGGGAACATTTCAATGGTAGGGCAAGTGAAGCTGATTGAAATTATATCCTTTGGTTCAAGAATCTGATGGTTGAGGGGTAGTAACTGTTCCTGAATCTGGTGGTGTGAATCCTGAGACACTTGTACCTTCTTCCTGATGGCAGCAGTGAGATGAGAGCATGTCCTTGGAGGTGGTGTTCCCGATGATGGATGCTGCTTTCCTGTGACAGCGTTTCATGTAGATGTGCTCAATGGTTGGAAGGGCTTTACCCATGACGGACTGGGCCTTATTCACTACCTTTTGTATGATTTTCCGTTCAAGGGCATTGGTGTTTCCATACCAGACTGATACAGCCAGTCACTACACACCTATAGAAGTTTGTTAAAGTATTAGATGTCATGCCAAATCTCCACAAACCCCTAAAAAAGTAGAGGCATTGCTGTGCTTTCTTCATTATTGTACTTATGTGCTAGGCCCAAGTCATAACATCTAGGAATTTAAAGTTGCTGATCCAGCAATGAGGACTGACTCATGGACCTCTGGTTTCCTTCTCATGAAGTCAATAATCAGCTCTTTGGTCTTGCTGACATTGAGTAAGAGGTTGTTGTTATGTCACCACTCAGCCAGATTTCCAATCTCCCTCCTACATGCTGATTCATCACCCCCTTTGATATGGCTTATGATGGTGATGTCAGCAGCAAACTTGAATGGGGAATTGGAGCTTAGCCACGCAGATAGACAGATGGATAGATAAACCAATACATTAATAATATGCAGAGCATGAGCTCTGGAATCTTTGAAAGTGAGTCCAAAGTTTGTCGAATCACTTCAGAGTTGAGGCTATCTATGCTGGATCAAGAGTTTGATGGTACCTCTATTGTGTACTTGCAACACTTTAAATTTTATCTTAGGCATATAGCTTGTTAACCGCTTGTTGAGGAGTTTTCTAGAATGAGCAGGGATTCCAGCATTAAGTTGACACAAGCCATAAGAAATAAATTACTACTTCCATGTGCCTCAGATGTAATGAGGCATTTGCCAGCCAGCACCATACCACAAGAGGGTGCTATTGGTCTGCAATTAACCTGGCTTTTCCTGATTGACTTCTAAAGATAAAATCAGCTGCTGATTTCTTCATTTGTTAGTTATCCTCGGCAGTGATTAAAGTCTGGATCCTAAAGCATTTATACAATACTTTGTGTTTAAGATGCTTAAAGACTTTGATATTGATAATAACTGTTTTCTCTGGTGGTGGAGCTTAACATGTGGCCTTATAATTTGGCCAGAAGACTATAGGAGCAGAACTGGGCCATTGGGCCCACTGAGGAGACAACCCTGCTGGGCTGCTTTAGCGAATGATTAGGATGTACTACTTCACAAGGTTCTGATCATCTGAAACCATCTTCTCAAGAAGCAATAGGTCAAGTTAATTGAAGATTTTGAAACTAGGACATAATCATAAAAACCAGGACTGCATTTGGCCTATTAACTCTATGCTGACTCTGAGTCTTGTTTGTCCCATTCTTCCAAAGTCAAAGACAAAGTAAAATTAGTATTGAAATACATACATATATATCACCATATGCTAACTTCAGATACATTTTCTTGCAGGCATTTACAGGAAAATAAAGAAATACTATAGAATTTATGAAGGAATACATATGAAATAAAGACTGACAACTGATGTGCAAAGGAAGACAAATTATGCAAATAAAAAATAATGATACTGAGGACATGAGTTCTAGAGTCCATGGAAGTGAGCCCATAGGTTGTGGAATCAGTTCCGAGTTGAGGTGAGAGACATTATCCACCCTGGTTCTGGAGCCTGATGGTTGAAGGGTAATAAATTCCTGAACCTGGTGGCATGGGACGTGAAGGTCCTGTACTTCTTGTCCAATGGTAGTAGCAAGAAGAGAGCATCCCATTCACAAGCTTATCCACAACTTTGTAATTTCAGATTCAGATTCACTATCATTGGCAGCAGTCAGTGACAACCTCAGCAACAGGTTTGGATAAACTTTGGATATTGTTTGGGTGTTGGTGGGGGGGGGGGGGGGTGACCTAACAGAGGAAAGTCACAGCGGCTGGGTCTCTGGCACTGAGTCTGCCTCTGTGGCTCAGCAGGGAAGGGAGAAGAAGGGACACACTGTGGGGATAGGGGATTAAGAATCATCCGCCCTGGACTCCGACCCCAACTGGCACCACGGCCCCCTGGACATGGGCTCCAGCCCCCGGCGGGTCATGAACTCTCCCGCTCTGGACTCGGACCACAGATCTGGCACCACAGACATGGGCTCCAGCCCCCGGCGGACCATGAACTCTCCCGCTCTGGACTCGGACCACAGATCTGGCACCACAGACATGGGCTCCAGCCCCCGGCGGACCATGAACTCTTTCTCTCCGGACTCGGACCACAGATCTGGCACCACAGACATGGGCTCCAGCCCCCGGTGGGCCATGAACTCTCTCTCTCCGGACTTGGACCACAGATCTGGCACCACAGACATGGGCTCCAGCCCCCGGTGGGCCATGAACTCTCTCTCTCCGGACTCGGACCACAGATCTGGCACCACAGACATGGGCTCCAGCCCCCGGCGGGCCATGAACTCTCCCGCTCCGGACTTGGACCACAGACATGGGCTCCAGCCCCCGGTGGGCCATGAACTCTCCCGCTCTGGACTCGGACCACAGATCTGGCACCACAGACATGGGCTCCAGCCCCCGGCGGGCCATGAACTCTCTCTCTCCGGACTCTGACCACAGATTTGACGCCCTGTGGGCTATCAGCTCTGGAGGCCCCAGCTCAGACCGGGATCCTATGGCCAGGACCGTCGGTGCTGCCGCGGGGTCCTGCCGCCCGTCCTATTCCCCTGCTACCTCCTATTCTCGTTGCGACTCCCCTTCATCCCTCATCCCCTCTCCATCCCTCCGATCCATCATCCTCCCCTCTGCCCGTTCTCCCTGAACATCCCACTCCTTACCCTCCCTTAACCCCAGTCTCACCCCTTGCCGTGCTTCACTATCCCCCCTGACCTTCCCCTATCTGAGGCAGAACGCTCTGTCCTCAGTAAGGGCCTCACTTTTGTCCCCCTCCGCCCACACCTCAGTGAGTTCCATGCCGCCTATGTCTCCAAGCCTACTAACTTCAACAAGGATTCCCCCCTTCACCGCTTCATCGAGCACCTACGCTCCGTCCGTCACAACAGACAGGACCTCCTGGTTGCCACCCACTTCAGCTCTGCCTCTCATTCCCATCTAGATATGTCCATACATGGCTTCCTCTACTGCCATGATGAGGCCAAACTCAGGTTGGATAAGCAACACCTCATCTACCATCTGACTAGCCTCCAGCCTGGTGGTATGAACACTGAATTCTCCAATTTCTGGTAATTCCCTCCCCCTCCCCCTTCCCCTATCCCAGGTCCCTCTCTGCCTCTCTCCCCTTTCAACTTTCTGCTTCTTTATCTCTACAGTTCTTTCATGCTTATCCCCTCCCCTCCCCCCTTTATCTTTCCTCTGATTGGATTTCCACCTGGCGCCTCTAGGCCCTACCCCCTCCCCTATCTCTATTACTGGGCTTTGACCCTCTCTTCCCCCCTCCATTCCTGATGAAGGGTCTCAGCCCGAAACGTTGGCTACTCTTTTCTCACGGATGCTGCCTGACCTGCTGAGTTCTTCCATGGTTGTGTACGTATGGGGGATTCGTTAGTTAGGGGACTGGACAGTTGGCTTTGTGGGCGCAAACAAGATTCCTGCATGGTATGTTGCCTCCTGTGTGCCAGGATCTGAGATATCTTGAATCAAGTCCTTGCCATTCTTAAATGGGAGGGTGAACAGCCAGGGCTCTCTTCCAGGGAACATGGGACCTGTGTCAAAGGGACGGTTTGCACCTAAAGTGAAGGTGAAGGTTTGTTAATGCTGCACTGTGGGGTTTAAACTAGAGTAGCAGGGAGATGGGAACCAGAGTTCCAGAACAGTTAGTGGAGAGGTTGTGGAGGCAGATGCTGATAAGATCTCAGACAAAGTTGAGCATGGTGCGACAAAATAAAAAATGTGAGGGTGTATACAGGACTGAAGGTGTTATGCTTGAATGTGTGCAGCGAACGGAACAGGGGAGATGAACAGTTGCAGATTGGCAGATCTGATGTTGTTGTCATCACTGAATCATGGCTGAAAGATTATAGCTGGGAGCTCAGTGTCCAAGAACACACTTTGTATCAAAAGGACAGGCAGGAAGGCAATGTTTCTCTGTTGGTTAAAAAATAAAATCAAACCATTTGAAAAAGGTGACATAGGGTGGGAAGGTGTTGAATCATTGTGGATACAGCTAAGGAACCGCAAGGGTAAAAAGACCCTGATGAGAGTTGTATACAGACCCCAAAACGGTATTAAAGATGCAGTGTACAAATGACAATGGGAGATAGAAACCGCATGCCAAAAGGACAATGTTGCAAAGGTCCTGGGACTTAAACATGCAGGTAGATTGGGAAAATTGGATTGGTGCTGGATTCCAGGAGGGGGAATTTTTAGAATGCCTATGAGATGGCTTTTTAGAGCAGTTCGTGGTTGAGCCCACTAGAGGATCTGCTATTCTGGATTGGGTGTTGTGCAAAGACCCAAAATTGATTAGAGACCTTAAGGTAAAAGAACCCTTAGGGAAGAATGATCATAATATGATTGAATTCACCCTGAAATTTTAGAAGGAGAAGTTAAAGTCAGATGTATCAGCATTGCAGTGGAGTAAAGGGAATTATAGGGCCACGAGAGAGGAGTTGGCCAGAATTGGCTGGAATTTCTGGAAGCAGTTTGGAAGGCTTAGGATATATACATCCCAAAGAGGAAGAAGTATTCTAAAGGAAAGATGACACAACCCTGGCTAACAAGAGAAGTCAAAGCAAGCAAAACAGCCAAAGAGAAGGCAAATAATAGAACAAAAATTAGTAGGAAGTTAGAGGATTGGAAAGCTTTTAAAAACCAACAGAAGCCAACAAAAAAGTCATTAAGAAGGTCAAGATGGAATACAAAAGTAAGCTAGCCAGTAATATTGACGAGGATTCCAAAGGTTTCTTCAGATACATAAAGTGTAACAGAGAGACAAAAGTGGATATTGGGGTGCTGGAAAAGGATGCTGAGAGGTAGTAATGGGGAACAAGGGAATGGCAGTCAAACTAAGTAAGTACTTTGCATTTGTCTTCACTGTGGAAGACACTAGCAGTATGGTGGAAGTTCGAGGTGTCAGGGGTCATGAATTGCGTGATGCCATAACTAGAGAGAAGGTTCTTGGGAAATTGAAAAGTCTGATTGTAGATAAGTCAGCTGGCCCAGATGGTGTACACTCCAGAGTTCTGAAGGACGTGGCTGAAGAGTTTGTGGAGGTATTAGTAATGATCTTTCAAGAATCACTAGATTCTGACATGGTTCTGAAAGACTGGAAAATTGCAAATGTCACTCCACTCTTCAAGAAGGGAGAGAGGCAGAAGGAAAGAAACTATAGGCAAGTTAGTTTGACCTCAATGGTTGGGAAGATGTTGGAGTCGATTTTTTTTGTAATTTATTTTTTTATTGAAGTTCATCATCAAACAAACATTTCCAAAAGATGTATTTCAGACATTGTACATATATATCATATAATCATATATATCACAAATCTCCACAAAGTATTTATCTGGGGTATACACTTATAGAAAAGAGTGGAAAGAAAAATCAAGCAAAAAGAAAGAACTATGTACAAGCAGGGAATGATCATTTTTTTTTTACAACAGATTCATTGATTTGTGAGAATAAAATCAGGCCTATGAGGCATTATGTAGTTAAACCATTTTTCCCAGTATGAATCAAATTGTTCCAGCTTATGATTACAGACACTGTTATCTTCTCAATTTTGTGAATATCCATTGTAATTTCCATCCATGTATTTAAAGTTGGGCTCTCCTGTGATAACCATTTCCTAGTAAGAGTCTTTTTACTAGCCACCAGCAGTATATTCATTAAATATTTATCTCTTTTCAACCATTCTTGAGGTATATATCCAAAATATATGGTCTTACTCTCCAAGGGTATTTCACATTTAAAGATGTCTTGTAGGGCATTGTGTATCCCCCTCCAATAGTTTTTGATAACAGGGCAGTCCCAAAAAATATGATAATGATTTGCATTTTGATTTCCACAATTTCTCCAGCAAACAGGGAGGTTAACATCATAATGGGATTTCTGCGAGGGTGTAATAAAATATCTTATCAAGTTTTTCCATCCAAACTCCCTCCATTTCTGTGAACTGGTACACTTCCATTGATACCTTCATATTGTTGTCCATTCTTCCTCAGATATAATTATCCCTCCTTCCTTCTCCCATTTTGTTTTAATGCATGAAATCGAATGTGTTTTAAGATTTGACAACCCCTTATACATGCTTGAAATGAAATGATTATATGCTTTTCTAAAGAGCTCTATCAAGCATGTTCTTGCCTTGGTTACATTTTTAAGCGTCTTATTAACATATTGTCGCATCGGTAAATACTGATAAAAATCTTGTTTTTCTAATAAGTGTTTCTCTTTAAGCATTTCAAAACTAAACAATGTTCCTTCTTTCATTATGTTGCAAAGAACTGTTATTCCTTTAGTTGTCCAGTCCTCAAATCTAGCATCCAATTTACTTGGTGTAAAATCCGAGTCATATGCACACCATTTAAGAATTGCAATATCTCCCTCTAGATTATATTCTTTTATAGCAGTTTTCCATATTTTAAGAGTCAATTTCACCCATGGGTTATCAATAGTATTTACGTACCTTTGCAGGTTGTTATCAGCCAAAATTGCTTGTATGGGGACAGGAAGTACCCGCTCCTCAATGTTTTTCCATTGAGCGTCATATGATGGGTTACACCAAAGTATCACAGCTCTCAACTGTGCTGCAAAATAATAATCTCTAAGAGAAGGTAGGCCCCATTCCCCCTTTTCCTTTGCTAATTGCAAAGTTTTGAGACGAACTCTAGGACTTTTACCCTGCCAAATATACCTTGATAGCATCTTGTTCCATTCATTGAATTGATTTTGATTAATCTCTATTGGTAGGGTCTGAAAGAGATATAACAGTCTAGGCAGTATATTCATTTTAATAGACTCAATCCTTGAACTGAGACTGAAAAAAGGAATCAGGTTCCATCTTGCCACATCTTCCTTAATTTTTTTATATAAAGGCTGATAATTACATTCTGACAATTTTGCTAATCTTTTGGCATAATGATGCCCAAATATTTGAAAGACTCTGTGTGCCATGCCCAGGGGTATCGACTTTCAATTTCTCTTGGTGGTCTATAGTAATATGAAAGTAATTGGGTTTTATCTATGTTGATCTTGTATCCTGATAATTGACCATATTGTTCAAGGGATTGCATCAATTTAGGTAAAGAGTATGTTGGTTGCCCTAGATAGATCAAAATGTCATCCGCATAACAAGCCAATTTATGCTCTGTCCCTTTAATAGTAATTCCCCTGATATCTTCATTTTGTCTGATGTATTGAGCTAATGGTTCCAGATATAACGCGAAGAGTAGCGGTGACCATGCACAACCCTGTCTCGTGCCCCTTTCTAGGGTAAGACTATTTGATAAATATCCATTCATTTTAATCCTAACAGTAGGATTGTCATATAATGTCTGTATAGTTTTAATAATTGTGTCTTGGAAACCAAATCTTGTAAAACTCTGTAAAGAAAATTCCAATTGACCGAATCAAATGCTTTTTCAGCGTCCATGCTTATCACTATTGCTTTGATTTTTTTTTGTATATGATCCATAATGTGAAGTGTCCTTCGTATATTGTCTTGTGTCTGGCATTGTCATATAAAACCTATCTGATCGTTACGTATCAGTATGGGTAGAAACTCCTGTAATCGTTTGGCCATGATGGAGGTAAATAACCTATAATCTACATTAAGAACGGATATTGGTCTAAATGACCCGCATTCCATTTTGTCCTTGCCTTCTTTCGGTATAGCTGAGATTATCGCTTTCTTCCAGCTGGGTGGCATTTGTGCCTTTCTTAGAGCCCAGTTCAGTGTGGGGAGTAAAACAGTAATTAACTCATTTTTAAATTCTTTGTACCACTCTGCCGTATACCCATCTGATCCTGGTGACTTGCTTAATTTAAGCCTACTAATTGCAGCTTTTAATTCAACTTCAGTTATGTCAACAGTCATCGTTCTATTTTGTTCTTCGCTTAATGTGGGTAACTCTAGAGAATTCAAGAAGGTGTCAATTTGGGTTATGCTTCCCCCTGGAACTTTGGAATATAGAGTTTTGTAAAACACTTCAAAAGCTTCTTGAATTTCACTTAGCTTTTTTTCTATCAGTTTTGTTCTTGGGTCCCTAATTCAATGAATTGTATTTTCTGCTATCTTTTTTTTTCAGTTTCCATGCCAGTATTTTCATAGATTTCGATTCACTTTCATAATGTCTCTGTTTTAGAAATATTAAGTTTTTCTTGATTTCTTGCATAGCCAAATTATTTATTTCATTCCTAATTCTTTTAATTTTCCCTAATGTATCCTGTGCCAAATTCAATTTGTGTTTTTTCTCTAGTTTCTTCAGCCTACTTTGTAATTCCTCTAATGTTTTATTTTTTACTTATATGAAGATATCGCTATAATTTTCTCTCTTAAGACCACCTTCAGAGTATCCCATAAAATGGGAAGTGAAACCTCTCCATTATTGTTAAATTCTAAGTAGAGACCAATTTCTTTTTAAATTTGTTCATTAAAGTACGGATCATTGAGTAGACGTGAATTTAGTTTCCAAGTAGTATTCTTTGGTTGCATGGTCACTTACATCTATTGTCCCAATTTCACAGGTGTTTATTTTGTCTATGTCTTTTCCAAATGTTATGAAATAGTCTATTCTTGTATATACAGAATGGGGAGCAGAATAATGAGTGTAATCCCTTCTGTCAGGGAAAAGGTCCCTCCATATATCAATTAAACCAACATCCTCAAAAAGTGTATTAACTTTCTTATGTAAAAAATTTGTTTCATAGGTTTTTCTATTGGAAGAGTAAGTTTGGTTGTACTTGTAAATTTAAGTCTCCCCCACATATCAGGAGACCTTCTGTTTCCGTTACCATAATATCAGTAATTTTCTGAAAGAAACCAATATCACTTCCCGGGGGTGCGTATATATTCAATAGAGTAACTGAATTGCTGTCAATGTTCCCCCTTACCAGAATATATCTGCCCTCTTTATCTCCCATTTCGAGTACTTTTTCAAAATTTACCTTACTTGAGATAAGTATAGCAACTCCTCTCCTATGTCCTGATTTATATGAGGAGAAAAACAGATTAGTGAAGCCCATTCTCTTTAGTTTTTTATGCTCATTATCACTTAAATGAATTTCCTGTAAATATACAACATGGGCTTGTTCTTTTTTCATTTTGGATAAAATTCTCTTACGTTTGATTGGATTTAATAGCCCATTGACATTAAAAGAAATGAATTTTACCTTGTCCTTAGCCATCTGTATTAATCTGTCAATGTATCATTGAAATTAGAATAAAACTTAATTGATCTACTCCCTGAACAAATAAGAACCAAGAAATGCAAATAATAACAAAAATGGCAATGAACGTGTGACTCCAAGGCTGAGGTCTCTAGTAGATGACCCTGCGTTGAGCTAGAGGCAATGTCTAGCTGTGGGGGATAACCCCTCATACTTGTGAGTTGAGGGCCCCCATTGCAGTATTCATAAAAGTCAGTGAACAAATCCATTACACAGAAAAGATTTCCCTGTGTACTCCTATATATACATATACATACACACACACACACACACACATATATACACACACACACACACACACATATATATATACACATACACACACACACACACACACACACACACACACACACACACACACACACACACACACATTACATACATACATATATATGCACACACACATATATATATTCTCATTTTGGTGGGGAAAAAGGAGTAAGTGCGTGAATAAAGAATAACAACTAAGTAATATAAAATCCACATTATAATAAGTATTTCTCAAGATAGGTATATCATCGTGTTCTTTTGCTTCCATTTAGCTTCTCAACATTTTTAAAGTTAGCCAAACCTTATGGCTATTCTAAAAGGGGTGAGGACTGTCTTTGGGAAACTCCCGGTCTCTTCCTGATATATTTCTCTTGACCTCCTCCCGTCTCCTGCCTTCTCGATTCTCGCACTATTTCCCAAGTGGAGTGGGATAATTCCTCAGCCAGGCTTTCCCTCGTTTTGGTCATGCTGACAGGCAACCCTCTGGCCTTCATGTCTGTAGTCGCCTCTTCCACTGTCTGATACAACCACGTCCCGTTGTCATAAACACTCGAAGTTTAGCAGGGAACGGAGTTTGTAATCTAATCTTATTTTGCTTTCATACTCGATTTACTTCAGAGTATTCTTTGCGTTTCTGGAGGACCTCGGGGGGGGGGGGTGTAACCTTGGTCGAAATATATTAATTTATCCTCTAAAAACACTCTCTTCTTACCCCTGGCCCTTTGTAGAATCTCTACCTTGGTGCTGTGCCGAAGGAATTTAATTATTATTGAGCATGGCTTTCTATCTTGGGTAGGTTTTGGGACTAACACGCGGTGGGCTCTTTCGATTTCCAGCTCCATAGCCGGGGAAAGATCCAGTGCGTCCCGCAGTAACTTTCTGACAAACTCTGTCATAGATGAACCCTCCGCTCCTTTGGGAATGTTGTAGATTCTGATATTTTTCCGCCGAGATCTTCCCTCCAGGTCAAGCAGTTTACCTTCTTGGTGATGTATTATTTTTATTGTCTTACTCAGTATCCATTCCACGTTTTGAACGCGATCTTCCACCTTCTGAATTCGAGTCTCTGCCACCGCTATTTTTTGATTGACGTTGGCGAGCTCTGACTTAATATCACGGAGATGCTGCTTTATATCTTTTTGGACCTCCATTATTTCTTTCAGGATTTCGAAGATATTCGCCGCTTCGTCTGAACGAGGCCCAGCAGCTGCCTTGCTAGCACGCGGTCGGGTCAGAGAGCCACTCGCTGCACTCCTCTCGGACGCAGGCTCCGCGGTGTCACTTTTTAAATTTCTATTTCTTTTCCCCCATTCTTGCCCCTCTTTTTAGTTCAAATATTTTTCGAAAAATATTATATTGATGGGTTAACGGGGCTTAATACGCATTTTTCCAGAGGAGCTAGTGACTTAAGCTGCCGTTCTCGACGATGACATCACCGGAAAACCTGGAGTCGATTTTTAAGGACGAGGTCTCAGGGTACTTGGATGCAGATGATGAAATAGACCAGAGTCAGTATGGTTTCCTCAAGGGGAAATCTTGCCTGCCAAGCCTGTGGGAATTCTTTGAAGAAATAACATGCAGGGTAGAGAAAGGATAATTGGTTGATGTTGTGTACTTAGATTTTCAGAAGGACTTTTACAAGGTGCCACACTTGAGGCTGCTTAACAATCTATGAGCAAATGACATTACAGGAAAGATACTAATATGGATAAAGCAGTGGCTGATTGGCAGGAGGCAAAGAGTGGGAATAAAGGAAGCCTTTTCTGACTGGCTGCTGGTGACTACTGGTGTTCCACAGGGGTCTGTGTTGGGATCAAATCTTTTTGCATTATATGTCAATGATTTGGATGATGGAATTGATGTTTTTGATGCCAAGTTTGCAGACAGATTAGGAGCATGGGCAAAGAAATGGCAGATGGAATACAGTGTCAGGACATGCATGGTCAAGCAGTTTTGTAGAAGTGATGAAAGGGTTGACTATTTTCTAAATGGGAAAAAAATAAAACTGAGGTGCAAAGGGACTTGGGAGTCCTTGTGCAGGATCCCGTAAAGGCTGATTTGCTAGTTGAATCTGTGGTGAGGAAGGCAAATGCAATGTTGGCATTCATTTCAAGAGGACCAAAATATAAAAGCAAGGATGTAATGTTGAGACTTTATAAATCACTGGTGAGGCCTCACTTGGAGTATTGTGAGCAGGTTTGGGCTGCTTATCTTAGAAAGGGGAGGTTTCACTGGGGAGGGTTCAACGGAGGTTCACGAAAATGATTCCGGGATGGAATGGCTTGTCATATGAAGAGCATTTGATGTCTCTGAGCCTGTAATCACTAAAATTCAGAAGAATGACGGATGACCTCATTGAAAGGCCTTGATGGAGTGGATGTGGAGAGGATATTTCTCATGGTGGGAGAGTCTAAGACCAGAGGACAGCCTAACAATAGAGGTGTGTTCTTTTAGAACAGAGATGAGGAGCAATGTCTTTAGCCAGAATTTCTGGAATTCTTTGTCACAGGCAGCTGTGGAGGCCAAGACTTTAAGGCAGACCTTGATAGGTTCTTAATTGGTGAGGGATGAAGTAAAAACAGCAGAGACAGCAGGAGATATGGGTCTGATAGGAAAATAGGATCAGTTATGATGTAATGGATACTGTAGAGAGAGTGCAGAGGAGATTTACAAGGATGTTGTCTGGATTGGAAGGTGTACTTTATGAGAATAGGTTGTATGTACTCAGCCTTTTCTCCTTGGAGCAATGGTGGATGAGAGATGCCCTGATAGAGGTGTATAAGATGACATGGGACATTGATAGTGTTGAAAGCCAGAAGCTTTTCCCTAGGGCTGAAATGACTAAAATGAGGGGGCATAGTTTTAAGATGCTTGGAAATAGGTACCGGAGGATGTCAGGGGTAAGTTTCCCAGACAGTGTGGTGGGTGCGTGGAATGCACTGCTGGCAGCGGTGGTGGTGGTGGAAGTGGATACAATAGGGTCTTTTAAGAGCATGGAGCTTAGAAAAATAGAGGGCTATGCGCTAAGGAAATTTTAGGCGATCTCTAGAGTAGGTGACATGGTGGGATGAAATGGGAAATACTGTTCTGTGTTCTATGTAATGAAATGGCAGAGTGGACTTGATTGGTCAAATGGCCTAATTTTGCTCTTATTACTTATGGTCTTATGGTTTTATGGTAATCCATGATGTTTAGATGTTTCAGAAAGGACAGGGAGGGAGGCAAAAGAGGTGGGACGTGGCACCGTTGATCAGAGATAGTGTCATGGCTGCAGAAAAGGAGGAAGTCATGGAGGGGTTGTCTACAGAGTCTCTGTGGGTGGAGGTTAGGAACAGGAAGGGATCAATAAATCTACTGGGTGTTTATTATAGACCACCCAATAGTAACAGGGACATCAAGGAGCAGATAGGGAGACAGATTCTGGAAAGGTGTAATAATAATAGGGTTGTTGTGGTGGGAGATTTTAATTTCCCAAATATTGATTAGCATCTCCCTAGAGCAAGGGTTTTAGATGAGGTAGAGTTTGTTAGGTGTGTTCAGGATGGCTTCTTGACACAATATTTAGATAAGCCTACAAGAGGAGAGGCTGGTCAAGTGTCAGATCTCTCAGTGGGAGAGCATTTTAGAGATAATGATCACAATTCTATTTCCTTTACCATAGCATTGGAGAGTGATAGGAACAGACAAGTTAGGAAAGTGTTTAATTGGAGTAAGAGGAAATATGAAGCTATCAGGCAGGAGCTTGGAGGTATAAATTGGAAACAGCTGTTCTCATAGAAATGTTTGGAAGAAATGTGAAAAATGTTCAGAGGATATTTATGTGGAGTTCTGCGTAGATATGTTCCAATGAGACAGGGAAAGGATGGTAGGGTACAGGAACCATGGTGTACAAAGGCTGTTGTAAATCTAGTCAAGAAGAAAAGAAGAGCTTACAGAAGGTTCTAAAAGGTTTTGGAAAGCATCAAGTTGCATAAGTCACCGGGACCGGGTGAGATGTACCCCAGGCTACAGTGGGAGGTCAGGGAGGAGATGGCTGAGCCTCTGGCAATGATCTTTGCATCATCAATGGTGACAGGAGAGGTTCCAGAGGATTGGAGGGTTGTGGATGTTGTTCCCTTATTCAAGAAAGGGAGTAGAGATAGCCCAGGAAATTATAGACCTGTGTGTCTTTCTTCAGTGGTTGGTAAGTTGATGGAGAAGATCCTGAGAGGCAGGATTTATGAACATTTGGAGAGGCATAATATGATTAGGAATAGTCAGCATGGCTTTGACAAAAGCAGGTCGTGTCTTACGAGCTTGATTGAGTTTTTTGAGGATGTATCTAAAGGAAGAGCAGTAGATGTAGTGTATATGGATTTCAGCAAGGCATTTGATAAAGTATCCCATGCAAGGCTTATTGAGAAAGTATGGAGGCATGGGATCCAAGGGGACATTGCTTTGTGGATCCAGAAGTGGCTTGCCCACAGAAGACAAAGAGTGGTAGTAAACGAGTCATATTCTGCATGGAGGCCGGTGACCAATGGTGTGCCTTAGGGATCTGTTCTGGGACCCCTACTCTTTGTAATTTTTATGAATGACCTGGATGAGTTATTGGAGGGATGGGTTAGTAAATTTGCTGACTCAACCAGCTGCCCTTGCCCCACAGAGCCTGCAAACCAGAGGGGAGCTGTTTTTGATTCCATACGTGGCCTCTCGGATCTAGCCTGGAAACTGGTTGCACTTATGTTTGTGTGACATGACCTTCAAAAGGACGTGTATGATTGTCCCCTTTTGAGGTTTCTAAGCAATGGTTTGACCATGTCAATGTGGACCTTCCCCTGGCCGCAGTTCCACACACTTCCTTACCATGGTGGACCGTTCCACCAGTAGGCCAGAGATCGTCCCTCTGGCATCAGTGACAGACCTGGCTTGGGCGTTCACCAGCATTTGGGTTTGGCACCTCATCTGACATTTTCTCTGATTGCAGTCCCCAGTGCATATCAGATTCCAGGCTGAGATGGCCCAGACCTTGGCGCTAGGCTACATCACACCACGTCGTATCACACACAGTCCAATGTCATATGTGAACCGTTTCACTGCTCCTTAAAGGTTGCTCTGAGGGTTCCCTGGCTGATGAGTGTAGGCATGATTGTCTCCTGTGGGGCCTGCTAGGCCTCCTAACAGCTCCAAAAGAGGATCTGCAATCATCTGCAGCTGAATTGGTATACAGACAGCCAGTACAAGTGCCAGGTGATTTCTTTCCTAATGTCATGACTGCATGGTCAGCCTCTTAACAGGGTTCCACTCTCCTCAGTAAATTCAATATTGGGTTCCAGTTGATCTGCATTCCACCTCATTTGTTTTCATCTGCTAAGATGCACACTGACATTTCCCTAGGGCCATTTGGCTTTTAGAAACGGGAAGAAAAGACTTTTATCAGACATAAATAGGCTAAAACTAAATGTATTTCTGTAGATCGCCTTAAAATGGCCTACAGAGATCTGCAGGATTCCACTACCATGCACCTGCCATCACAATGTGACCATGAGCACGCAACGCTCCTCTGGATGGCTGGAGGCCTCTGCTGTCACCCACCCATGGCTCACAAAACCAGTGTTAGTGAATTCTGGGTAACTGGTGGAACTGTACATAATTCACAATCACTGACATTGAGTTGGGGTTTCACTTTAAGAGGCTGGTCTGATGTGATGATATAAAGGGTTTTTAGCATGCTTTGTGTTCAGTATTTTTGGTGTTCAGTAAATGAAACTTAAAACACCTTGGCCGTTTTATTTGTGAAAATCTGAAAGATCATGCTTTATTTTAATGATACAGCTATGCTGTTGGGTATTTTATTCTCTGCAGATTTTCTCAAAATGCAATGTGTTCCTTTAACTATATTATATAGTCCATTAGACCATAAGACACTAAGGTATAGGAGCAGAAGTAGGCAATTCAGCTCATCAAGTCTGCCATGGTAGTGTCCTTCTTCCATTCAAAAATTTCTTCCTATATTTGGAGTATATCTGTCTTGCACTTCCCTCATTTTGCACAGGAACTCCAGCCATTGATGGTCTGCTGTCCTTCCTGCTCATCAACCTTGGCCAGTTCCCCTCTCACTCAATCATATTGTGATCACTGTTCCCTAAGAGTTCCTTAACCTTAAACTCTCTCATCACCTCTGGATCATTGCACAACACCCAGTCCAGCACAGCCAATCCCCTAGTGGGCTCAACAACAAACAACATGTGCAACACGCTGGAGGAACTCAGCAGGTCGGGCAGCATCTGTGGAAACAAGCAGTCAACGTTTCGGGCCGAGACCCTTTGTCAGGACCTGCTGAGTTCCTCCAGCTTGTTGTACGTGTTGCTTTGACCACAGCATCTGCAGTGTACTTTGTGTCAACAACAAACAAGCTGTTCTAAAAAGCCATGCTTTAGACATTCTTCAAATTCTCTCTCTTAAGGTCCAGTACTGGCTGGTTTTCCCAATCCACTTTCATGTTAAAGTCCCCAACAATTATCATGACAGTCGGGCAATTCAGTTGATTATTAAGTTAGGTCCATTGAATTAGCCAACAGAATGCATGTTGATGTCATTGACTTTTGACAATGTCGGGTGATTCCTTGTTTCTTTTTGTATTTATGAATTTGTTGCCAGTTGCCAACAGTGGCAGACATGACAAGCTATCGGTGTTGCTGTGTTGTTTGGTACCATTGAACTCTATGCCATAAGAGTAGGCTCCTAGGAATAGTGCCCAACATTGTAACCAGGTAGCAGTCATCACTGGAATTCCCTTCCTGGAATTGAAAATGGGCACAAGGGGCTGGTGATCTGTCACTAGTGTAAACTTCTGTCCATAGAGGTAGTGGTGGTAGTTCTTTATTCCCCATACTAGACTAAGAGCCTCTGTGTGTAGTTGCATTCTGAACTCATCAGAGAGCTTGTAGGAAACACAATCAGACATTCAGATCTATCTTTCATAGTGTGCGACAAAACAGTCCCACTGTCATAAAGAGACGTATCTCACACCAATCTGACTGGCAGTGATGGGTGAGCAGTTGATTGAATGTTGTTAGTCTCTTTTTATTTTCCTTTTATAAACTTTTACATCTTTCTGACCATTCCCACTTTGCTCCTGTCTGTAACAGTGCATTCAATGGGTGCTGCACTGTAACAATGTCCGGGGGAAGCCAGTGGTAGTAGTTTACAAGGCACAAGTCTGACCTGAGTTGTGACAGATTTTGCAGTTCAGGTGCCTATAGCACTGCTTCAATCTTCTCTTGTGATTTATAGAAGCGTTGTTTGTCAATGACTTGTCCACAATTTGAGATTTCATTCTTGAAAAACTCACATTTCACTGTCCTTGCATGTAGACCATATTCACTCAGCCTGGGAAGCATGTTACCGAGTTTCTGAAGGTGCCCTTCATCATTCTTGTCAGTCACAATGATGACATCAAGGTCATACTTAAGAAAGAAATCAGGAGAGATAAAAGAAGACATGAGGTTGCTTTGGCAGTCAGGATGAAGGGTAATCCTAAGAGCTTCTACAGGTTTGTTAAGAGCAAAAGGATAGTAAGGGATAAAATTGGTCCTATTGATGATCAGAGTGGTCGGCTATGTATGCAACCAAAATAAATGGGAGAGACATTAAATGGATTTTTTGCATCTGTATTTACTAAGGAAACTGGAATGGAGTAGATGGAAACAAGGCAAACAAGTAGGAGGTCATGGAACTTATACAGATTAAAGAGGAGGAGGTGCTTGCTGTCTTGAGGCAAATCAGAGTAGATAATCCCCCAGGACCTGACAGGGTATTCCCTCGGACCTTGAAGGAGTCTAGTGTTTCAAGATGGCGGCGCGACGCAGCTTGCAGCAGCCACTACAGAACTGATTATCTGTTATTTGTGAAGTGGGGTGCCGTGCGCAATCATAATCGATTGAAAACGGACGTGGAAGCACAGAGGAACATCGGGAAATCTCCAGGAAGACCTTCTTCGTTGCTGCTGCGGCTGTGAGGTCCGGGACTCTGCTGGGAAGAACAGTCCCCCAGTCCTCGGAGTCGTGTTGCAGATGGCCATTGGCGGGGGCGTCTTAATACGCTCGGCAGAGGATGGTGCTTGGAGAAGCTGTGCCGGAGGGGATGGTCGGAGGCTCGGAGGTTCGACAGACTCGGAGTCCGCTGCGGTCAGGTCGCTTTCGGTGTGTGCTGCATCTGCGAGGCTGAGTCGGGCGGCGCCGTGGAAGTCCACAGCGGGGGTATTCCCTTCTGCCGCCTGTGTGGGATGGCGAGTCTGTCGGGACCCTGGGGACTTGTGAAAACTGTGTGGTGATTTCTTTTGAACTTATAGTCCTTTAACATCTTTGGACTATTTTTACTGTGCCCATAGTCTGTTTTTTATCAATTATGCTATTGTTTGCACTGTTGTAACTATATGTTGTAACTATGTGGTTTTGTGCAGGTCTTGTAGCTTTAGTTTTTGGTCTTGTTTTGTCTGGTGGATTTGGGGCTCCTTTCCGGGGAACGCGCTAAGACGGTAGCATGATATTAATACGCAGCAGCCTCACCAGACTCTGGATTGGGGATTGCCAAACGTTATGTGGATTTTCTAGTGTAGTCTGTTTTGTCATGTGCTTTGTTGATATCATTCTGGAGGAACGTTGTCTCATTTTTTATCTGCATTGCATTTGTGGTTTCTAAATGACAATAAACCGAATCTGAATCTGTTCTGTTGAACTTGCAGGGGCCCTGGCAGAAATATTTAAAATGTCGATATCCACGGGTCAGGTGCTGGAGGATTGGAGGATAGTTGTTTAAAAAAGGCTCAAAAAGGCTCATGTAGTTCCGTTGTTTAAAAAAGGCTCAAAAAGTAAGCCGGGAAATTATAGGCCAGTAAGTTTGACATCGGTAATAGGTAACTTATTGGAAGGAATACTAAGAGATAGGATCTACAAGTATTTGGATAGACAGGGACTTATTAAAAAAAGTCAGTATGGCTTTGTGCGTGGTAGGTCATGTTTAACCAATCTATTAGAGTTTTTTGAGGAGGTTACAAGGAAAGTGGATGAAGAGAAGGCAGTGGATGTTGTCTACATGGACTTCAGTAAGGCCTTTGACAAGGTCCCACATGGGAGGTTAGTTAGGAAGATTCAGTCGCTAGGTATACATGCTGAGGTAGTAAATTGGATTAGACATTGGCTCAATGGGAGAAGTCAGAGAGTGGTAGTGGAGGATTGCTTCTCTGAGTGGAGGCCTGTGACTAGTGGTGTACCACAGGGATCAGTGCTGGGTCCATTGTTATTTGTCATCTATATCAATGATCTGGATGATAATGTGGCAAATTGGATCAGCAAATTTGCTGATGATATAAAGATTGGAGGTGTAGTGGACAGTGAGGAAGGTTTTCAAAGCTTGCAGAGGGATTTGGACCAGTTGGAGGAATGGGCTGAAAAATGGCAGATGGAGTTTAATACGGACAAGTGTGAGGTATTGCACTTCGGAAGGTTAAACCAAGGTAGAACATACAAGGTATATGGTAGGACACTGAGGAGTGCAGTAGAACAGAGGGATCTGGGAGTACAGATACATAATTCCCTAAAAGTGGTGTCACAGGTAGATAGGGTCGTAAAGAGAACTTTTGGTACATTGGCCTTTATAAGTCAAAGTATTGAGTATAAGAGTTGGAATGTAATGGTGAGGTTGCATAAGACATTGGTGAGATCGAATTTGGAGTATTGTGTGCAGTTTTGGTCACCTAATTACGGGAAGGATATTAATAAGGTTGAAAGAGTGCAGAGAAGGTTTACAAGGATGTTGCCGGGACTTGAGAATCTGAGTTACAGAGAAAGATTGAATAGGTTAGGACTTTATTCCCTGGAGCGTAGAAGAATGAGGGGTGATTTGATAGAGGTGTATAAAATTATGATGGGTATAGATAGAGTGAATGCAAGCAGGCTTTTTCCACTGAGGCTAGGGGAGAAAAAAACAGAAGTCATGGGTTAAAGGTGAAGGGGGAAAAGGTTAAAGGGAACATTGTGAGAGGGGGCTTCTTCACACAGAGAGTGGTGGGAGTGTGGAATGAGCTGCCAGATGAAGTGGTAAATGCGGGCTCACTTTTGACATTTAAGAAAAACTTGGACAGGTACAGGTGCAGGTCACTGGGACTAGGCAGAAAAATGGTTCAGCACAGCCAAGAAGGGCCAAGAGGCCTGTTTCTGTGCTGTAATGTTCTATGGTTCTATGGTAACATAGTGTTCCTGGGATATTGTGGAGCACTTCGTCTATTCCTTTTGCCAAGTTTCTGGGGTTGATGCAACATCAAAGAAGAGACAATTATATGGGAAAAGTCTCCTTGTGAGAGTTGATTGTGAGGAACTTCCTGCTTGACTCCTCAATCTCCATTTGCAGATAGGCTTGTAACAAGTTAATCTTTGAAAATCTCTTCACGTAAATATACTACATGGACTTGTTCTTTTTTCATTTTGGATAGAGTTCTACTATGTTTGATTGGATTTAACAGCCTATTGACATTAAAAGAAATGAATTTTATTTTGTCCTTAGCCATGTGTATTTATCTGTCAATATATCATTGAAATTTCTCGAGATAGGTATATCACCGTCTAGTTTTGCTTCCATTTAGCTTATCAACACTTTTAAAATTAGCCAAACCTTATGGCTCTTCTGGAGGGATTGAGGTCTGTCTTCTGAAAACTCAGTCTCTTCCTGTTATTGTTCTCTTGCTCTCCTCCCGTCCCCTGCTTTCTCGGTTCTTTCACTATTTCCCAAGTAGAGCGGGATAACTGCTCAGCCAGTCTTTCCCTCGGTTTGATCACCCTGACGGGCAATCCTCTGTCTTTCATGTCTGTAGTCACCTCTTCCACTGTCTGATACAGTTGGATCCCATCTTGATAAAACACCTGCAGTTTAGCAGGGAACAGAGTTTGAAATCTAATCTTTCCTTGCTTAAGGCCTTTGTAAGGCCTTTGATAAGGTCCTGCATGGGAGGTTAGTTAGGAAGAGTCAGTCACTAGGTATACATGGTGAGGTAGTAAATTGGATTAGACATTGGCTCAATGGGAGAAGTCAGAGAGTGATAGTGGAGGATGCTTCTCTGAGTGGAGGCCTGTGTCTAGTGGTGTGCCACAGGGATCAGTGTTGGGTCCATTCTTATTTGTCATCTATATCAATGATCTGGATGATAATGTGGCAAATTGGACCAGAGTATTCTTTACATTTCTGCAGAACCGCCAGGGGTAATCTTGATCGAAATATATTAATTTCTCGTCCAAAAACACCCTCTTCTTACCTCAGGTCCTTTGTAGAATCTCTGTCTTGGTATTGTATCGAAGGAATCTAATTACTATTGAGTGTGGCTTATCTTCTCTGTCTCCAGTAGGCCTCAGGATGAGCGCACAATGCGCCCTCTCAATTTCCAGCTCCATAGTTGAGGGAAGCACCAGCGCGACCCGCAGCAACTTTCGTACAAGCTCCTGTCATAGACAAGCCTTCCGCTCCTTCAGGAACATTGTATATCCTGATATTTTTCCGTCGTGATCTTCCCTCCTGGTCAATCAGTTTACTTTCTTGTTGATTTAATATTTTTATCGTCTTACTTAATATCCGCTCCATGTTTTGCACGTGATCTTCCACCTTCTCAAATCGTGTCTCTGCCACCGCTATTTTTTGATTGACATTGGCAAGCTCCGATTTGATATCATTTAGTTGTTGTTTTATGTCTTTTTGGAACTCCCGCATCTCTTCCAGAATTATCATTATATTTGCCACTCTGCCTGAACGAGACCCATCGTCAGCCTCGCTACCGCGCGTTCGGGTAGGAGAGCCACTCGCTGCACCCCTCTCATCCACAGGCTCCACCGTGATGGACATTACAATGGACATTTACAAAATGGAGAAGATAACAGCATCTGTTAATCATACGTTGGAACAATTTGATTCATACTGGGAAAAATGGTTTAACTACATAATGCCTCATAGGCCTGATTTTATTCTCACAAATCAATGAATATGTTGTAAAAAAGGATCACTCCCTACTTGTACATAGTTTTCTCCTTTCGCTTGTTCTTTCTTTCCTCTCTTTTCTATAAGTGTATACTTCAGATAAATATTATGTGGAGATTTGTGGTAGATATGATTATGTGATATATATGTACAAGATCTGAAATACATCTTATGGAAATGTTTGTTTGATGATGAACTTCAATAAAAAATAACTTGCAAAAAAAAAAGAAAATCTCTTCCCTCTTGTCAAAAATGCAAAAATGTCTTCTATTCGTGGCAGGGGATACCACACAGCACCAGGGTGATGCTCATTTTGAAATCCCCACATATGTTTACGGCTCCAGCCTCCTCTTTCTTGATCACCAGGACAATGAACATGGTCAATAGCTCCATTCAACCTTGGAGAGAATTGTAGATGCCTTCAAGCACCCACTTTAGGATGTACAGCGTAAGGCACTGAACACGCTTTATGGGTCTTGGTGTTGCTGCTTCGTCCAGTTCAATTCTGGCCTTCGTGCCTTTGAGTTTACCAATCCCTTCTCAAACACCTTCTCATTAGCTTCAAGCAGCTGTGATCGTCTCTGGTCAGTGCTACCATTTGGGCTGCAGTTGTCTGTTGACGTCACACTAAGAGCTTTGATTGAGTGCCATTCCAGTTGGATTTTTCTCAACCATTCATGTCCCAAAGTGCTGGCCCTCCACTTTTCAATACATGAAGCTCTAATTGCTGTGTTTGACCTCCATACATTACATTCACCTCCAGTTTACCTTTGGGAGACACTTTTTTGCCTGTGTAGGTCTTCTCTAATGGTAGCTTATAAAACAGCCTGTGAAATTCCAGACAAAGCTGACCCTGTATCCAGCTCCATCTTCAGGTTTACAGTGATCCTTATGACTTTGTGATCTGTTTCAGTAATATTATGCAGTTCTGGGCATGTCAGCTCACCTTCATCAGACTCTGCATCGTCTGTTTCACATTTGGTCATTTGCTTAGTTTTGTGTGTGAATGTGTGTGGTTTTTCTCTTTGCTTGTACTTTTTGTCTGCTTGTACACTCTCTCTATGTGACCTTGTCTGTGACACTTGCTGCAAACCTTTTCTTTGAACCAACAGTCATTAGCGTCATGGGAGGATTTGCCACATGGATAACATTTTTGGCTTTTTGCATCATTCAGGGACATTTTGTGCATTTCACATTCTACCCTCTTTTTCTGTAGTTCTGCTGCACCCTTTGCTGCGGTCTCTAATGATATTGGAAAGCTCCATGCTCGTTCTAAGGTTAGGTCTCTTTCTGACAGTAGCCTCTTCTGAGTGCTTTGACTATGCATGTCACATACAAGCCTGTCCCTGAATGCACTGGAAATCCATTTCTAAAGTCACAGTACTGGAAAACTGCAATGAATTCAGAAACACTTTCATCCTTTGACTGAAGCCTTTTGTAAAATCTCAATCTGTCAGCTATTAACAGAGGTTTAGGGCTCAAGCGATTTTGTAAAATTCTAACAATTTCATTGAACGTCTTGCTTGCTGGTTTTTCAGGGGTTAATGAGTTCCATAAGAGACTGTACATTTTTGCATCTATTAAGCTAAGAAGTGTGGGGGGGGGCGGGGGGGTGTTGTCCGCCTTACAATACAGTTCAACTCCCAGCCTTCATTAGCACTATTAAATTCATCAACTTCCCCAACTAAAGCCATTGCTATGTTAATTTCATTTTAAATATACTAGTTTTGCATCCTTCACTGTTTTATATACAGTGTACTCGTGTATCCATTTGATAGAGTTTGTGACAGCCTTTTCTGTAGTGTTTAACTCTTTCCTCTTGCTGTTTCATCCTGTAACTGTCAGTGCAATTTGTGATATCCTCTGATGTTCAGGTTCTTTGCAACTACGTATCAATTAAATAAAAACACATATGCGAGAGATGGCTTTAACTGGTGTATTCACATTGCAGTGAGAGAGAAACACAGAGAGAATTCTGTATCTAAACTACTGGGGAGAGTTTAAACTAGAATTGTTAGGGTGTGGGAACCGAACTGAAGAGACTGGGGAAGAGGAGACTAGCTCACAAATAGAGAAAGCTTGTAGACAGTGTGAGAGGGAGGATAGGCAGGCGATCGACAAGGGATGAGCTCAGACCGAAGGTTTGAGATGTGTCTATTTTAATGCAAGGAGTGTTGTGAACAGAGCGGATGAGCTTAGAGCGTGGATCAGTACTTAGAGATATGATGCGGTGGCCATTACAGAGACTTGGATGGTTCAGGGACAGGATTGGTTACTTCAAGTGCCGGGTTTTAGATGCTTCAAAAAGGACAGGGAGGGAGGCAAAAAAGGTGGGGGTGTGGCACTGTTGATCAGAGATAGTGTCACGGCTGGAGAAAAGGTGGACGACATGGAGGGATTGTCTACAGAGTCTCTCTGGGTGGAAGTTAGGAACAGGAAGGGGTCAATAACTTTACTGGATGTTTTTATAGACCGCCCAATAATAACAGGGATATCGAGGAGTAGATAGGGAAACAGATCCTGGAAAGGTGTAATAATAACAGAGTTGTCATGATGGGAGATTGTAATTTCCCAAATATCGATTGGCATCTCCCTAGAGCAAGGGGTTTAGATGGGGTGGAGTTTGTTAGGTGTGTTCAGGAAGGTTTCTTGACACAATATGTAGATAAGCCTGCAAGAGGAGAGGCTGTACTTGATTTGTTATTGGGAAATGAACCTGGTCAGGTGTCAGATCTCTCAGTGGGAGAGCATTTTGGATATAATGATCATAATTCTGTCTCCTTTACAATAGCATTGGAGAGAGATAGGAACAGACAAGTTAGGAAAGCGTTTAATTGGAGTAAAGGGAAGTATCAGGCTATCAGGCAGGAAATTGGAGGCTTAAATTGGAAACAGATGTTCTCAGGGAAAAGTATGGAAGAAATGTGGCAAATATTCAGGGGATATTTGTGTGGAGTTCTGTATAGGTACGTTCCAATGAGACAGGGAAGTTATGGTAGGGTACAGGAACAGTGGTGTACAAAGTTTGTAATAAATCTAGTCAAGAAGAAAAGAAAAGCTTACAAAAGGTTCAGAGAGCTAGGTAATGTTAGAGATCTAGAAGATTATAAGGCGAATAAGAAGGAGCTTTAGAAGGAAATTAGGAGAGCCAGAAGGGGCCATGAGAAGGCCTTAAAATCCCAAGGCATTTTACAAGTATGTGAAGAGCAAGAGGATAAGACATGAAAGAATAGGACCTATCAAGTGTGACAGTGGGAAAGTGTTTATGGAAACGGAGGAAATAGCAGAGGTGCTTAATGAATACTTTACTTCAGTATTCACTATGGAAAAGGATCTTAGTGATTGTAGTGATAACTTTCAGTGGACTGAAAAGCTTGAGCATGTAGATACTAAGAAAGAGGATATGCTGGAGCTTTTGGAAAGCACCAAGATGGATAAGTCACCAGGACCGGGTGAGATGTACCCCAGGCTACTGTGGGAGACAAGGGAGGAGATTGCTGAGCCTCTGGCGATGATCTTTGCATCATCAATGGGGACAGGAGAGGTTCTGGAGGATTGGAGGGTTGCGGATGTTGTTCCTTTATTCAAGAAAGGGAGCAGAGATAGCCCAGGAAATTATAGACCAGTGAGTCTTACTTCAGTGGTTGGTAAGTTGATGGAGAAAATCCTGAGAGGCAGGGTTTATGAACATTTGGAGAGGTATAATATGATTGAGTAGTCAGCATGACTTTGTCAAGGGTAGGTTGTGCCTTACGAGCCTGATTGAATTTTTTGAGGATGTGACTGAACACATTGATGAAGCTAGAGCAGTAGATGTAGTGTATATGGATTTCAACAAGACATTTGATAAGGTACCCCATGCAAGGCTTATTGAAAAAGTAAGGAGGCATGGGATCCAAGGGGACATTGCTTTGTGGATCCAGAACTGGCTTGCCCACAGAAGGCAAAGAGTGGTTGTAGATGGGTCATATTCTGCATGGAGGCCGGTGACCAGTGGAGTGCCTCAGGGATCTGTTCTGAGACCCTTATTCTTCATGATTTTTTAAGTGACCAGGATGAGGAAGTGGAGGGATGGGTTAGTAAGTTTGCTGAAAACATAAAGGTTATAGGTGTTGTAGATAGTGTGGAGGGCAGTCAGAGGTTACAGCGGGACATCGATAAGATGCAAAACTGGGCTGAGTAGTGGCAGATGGAGATTAACCCAGATAAGTGTGAGGTGGTTCATTTTGGTAGGTCCAATATGATGGCAGAATATAGTATTAATGGTAAGACTCTTGGCAGTGTGGAGGATCAGAGGGATCTTGGGGTCTGAGTCCATAGACGCTCAAAGCAGCTGCGCAAGTTGACTCTGTGGTTAAGAAGGCGTATGGTGTATTAGCCTTCTGCAATCGTGGAATTGAATTTAGGAGCAGAGAGGTAACGGTGCAGCTATATAGGACCCAGGTCAGACCCCACTTGGAGTACTGTGCTCACTTCTGGTCACCTCACTACAGGAAGGATGTGGAAGCCATCAAAAGGGTGCAGAGGAGATTTACAAGGATGTTGCCTGGTTTGGGGAGCATGCCTCATGAAAACAGGTTGAGTGAACTTGGCCTTTTCTCCTTGGAGTGACAGAGGATGAGAGGTGTCCTGATAGAGGTGTATAAGATGATGAGAGGCATTGATCGTATGGTTAGTCAGAGGCTTTTTTCCAGGGCTGAAATGGTTGCCACAAGAAGACACAGGTTTAAGGTGCTGGGGAATAGGTACAGACGAGATGTCAGGGGTAAGTTTTTTACTCAGAGAATGGTGAGTGTGTAGAATGGGCTGCCGGCAAAGGTAGTGGAGGCGGATATGATAGGGTCTTTTAAGAGTCTTTTAGATAGGTACATAGAGCTTAGAAAAATAGAGGGCTATGGGTAAGCCTAGTAATTTCTAAGGTAGGGACATGTTCGGCAGAACTTTGTGGGCCGAAGGGTCTGTTTTTTGTTGTAGGTTTTCTATGTTACTTGAACTATCTGCATGCATAGACAACAGAGCAATGCACAGTGATAAGGGAAGTCATCACTCTAAAAGAAATAGATGCATACATTACAATATTGTCTGCTATAGTTTGAAATACAGTTTATCAACACAATTTCAATTTCAGTTTATACTGGCGGAAGCTAAATTATTGCTTCATGGTGAACATAATTTGGCATGGGTCTTTCAGTATTCATGCAAGTTACAGTCCTATTTCCTTTAAAGGAACATCTGAATTTATATATACTGTGTTTACCTGCATTATATTTTCTTAGGCGTGTTCATTTATTGGAAATGGCCTTGTCATCATTATCCCCATGTATTGTCCAATTATGTTGCTGTTAGGTTGAATTCACAGTAATTGCCAACTCATTACCAACCTATGGTGAGAGGACTACGCCAACACTAGCACAAAGGAGGAAGCCAGCATGAACAGCATCTCCACCATAATAAAGCAGCACCAACTTTGATAGTCGGTCATGTTATCTGGATGCCTAACTCACGTAGCCCCAAATAGATCCTATACTCCCAGTTAAAAGAAGGTCAGCGAGCAAAGGGAATGGTTCAAAGATGGCATCAAAATCAATATTGCAGCTAAAAACTGGGAAACCATTGCACTCAATAGATATACCCGGAGGAAATCTGTTCAAGAGGGAAATGTGCTACATGACAATAAATTCCACTGCTTCAGAGAGCAAGCAGCGAGTTCAAAAGGAGAGATAGAACAACCAGAAGACCCCACTACTCCAGCCAACGCTTACTCTTGCCCAAACTGTCCCAGAATGAGTGGATCCAGGATTGGCTTCGACAGCCTTTTGTGGATCTTCCAATTGACAAACCTTAGGAGAACATCATACTCAACTATGATCATACTGCAGTACTACTTCCAAGTTTCTTGTTTAGATTGGTTTAAATATTAAAGAATTGTCAGTCTTTATTTTTGTCTTGTGTAAAGCCTATGATGCCAGCTGGATAACTAATCAAACGGAGTTTGATTATGCCAGTTAAACTTCTCTTGATATTCAAATCAACCCTATTCAAAAGAAGATCCCATAATTTGCAAACTAGATGGAGTCAGATTGGCTAATCAAGTCATGCACTATTCTTTTTATTTCTTTTGGGAGCTTTTGTTGAATCCATATTCAAAACCATGCTTGTAAATATATGAGGGGTGATGATAAGTTCATGGCCTAAGGTAGAAGGAGTCAATTTTAGAAAACCTAGCACATTTGTTTTTCAACACACAGTCCCCTCCTACATTTACACACTTAGTCCAGTGGTCGTGGAGCATACGGATCTTGGACCTCCAGAAAGTGTCCACAGCAGGGGTGATTGGTAAGTTCGTGGCCTAAGGTAGAAGGAGATGAGTTATACAGCTCTCGTTACATGCACATGCAGTTCAACTCTTTGAGTGATTACGTAGAAAGTTTGAAGTTTATAACTCATCAGTTAATAACTCACTGGGAAGATTGATAAGTTTGTGGCCCAAGGTAGAAGGAGATGAGTTATTAACTTCAAACTTTCTGCATAATCTGCCACATTTCTGCTGTACATTTCCCTGAGAACATCTGTTCCCAATTTATGCTTCCAAGTTCCTGCCTGATAGCTTCATATTTCCCCTAACTCCAATTAAACATTTTCCTAACTAGTCTGTTCCTATCCCTCTCCAATGCTGTGGTAAAGGAGATGGAATTGTGATCACTATCTGCAAAATGCTCTCCCACTGAGAGATCTGACACCTGACCACATTCATTTCCCAATACCAGGTCAAGTACAGCCCCTGCTCTTGTATCCTGATCTACTATTAGCGAATGAGACAGAGCAGGTGACAGAGGTTTGGGTAAGACAACACTTTGTACCAAGGTATCACAATGTCTTTTGTTTCAAAAGAAATATGCAAAAGGTGAAGTGTGGTCTGTAGGGTGAAATAATCTGACAAGTGTGGTTTGGGACAGGCTGTTTTCTGGCAAAGGTGTACTTGGTAAGTGAGTGGCCTTCAAAAGTGAAAATTTGAGAGTAGAAAGCTTGTAAAAGGAAAAGATAACAGGCGTAGAAATACTTGGACTATGCCTTATCATTCACACGGTGATCCCCAGCCCGAGAGGTTCAATTGGACCTTGCTAGACATGCTCATAACCTTGGAGATCAGCAAGAAGAACAAGTGGAATCAACATATTGGACATCTGGTCCACTGCTACAACTGTGCACAGAATGAAGCTACCAGTTACTCGCCGTATTATCTGATATTTGGACGTGAGGCGAGGTTGCCCATGGATCTCTGTTTTGGGACTGGCAGGAAGGTCTGCAACAGAAGACTTGTCTGAAATATCTATCTGATATGAGAAGGGAGCTGAAAAAGGCTTATGAATTAAATGTGGAGAGGATGTTATCTCTGGTGGTGGTATCTTGAACTAGCGGGCACACCTTAAATTGAGGGGCGACCTTTTAGAACAGAAGTAAGGAGGAATTTAGCCAAAGAGTGGTGTTTCTGTGGAATGCTCTGCCACAGACTGCAGTGAAGGCCAAGTCCGTGGGTATAATCAAAGCTGAAATTGATAGATTCCTGACTGGTCAGGGTATCAAAGGTTATGGTTAGAGGGCAGGTAAATGGCATTGAATGGGATCTGGGATCAGCTATGATGAGGTGGTGGAACAGACTCAATGGGCTGAATGGCCCAATTCCACTCCTATGTCTTATGGTCTGGCAAATGCAAAGAGACAGTACATTGTTAGGGGCAAGATCCTTAACAGTGTTGCTGAGCAGAGAGATCTTGGGGTCCAAGTTCATCGCCCTTTGAAAGTAGTTGATAAGGTGTTTAAGATGCCTGGAATGCGCTGCCTGCTATGGTGGTAGAGTCAAATACATTAGAGGCCCTTAAGAGAAGTTTAGGTAGGCTCATGAATGTGAGGAAGATGGAGGGGTATGGACATTGTGTCGGTGGGAAGGATAACAATGTAATAAGTATCAGTGCTAGCAATCTATGTTCATGCAATGGAGGTTCCTTTGGTAAACAATATTGAAAATGTTATGTTTCATAAACTGAGGGGTAGGATGGTGCTGGTGAGACAATTTACAAACATATCTACTAACTACTTTATGAATCACACTTATTTCTGGACAACACCCAGTGCTATCAATAGCCTTTTGCTGTTGCGGTTTTGAACCTGCTGTTTTCGTGGTGTTCTGCGGGATTTGCTGAACCTGGAGTCTTGAAGGTGCTTTACAGTTGTGGTGGCGTAGTGGGTATGAGCCGAATAGAAGTGGTAGAGTCCGGGCCCGAGAGCAAGGGAAGAGCCGATGCTTGTCCAATTTAAGCTCTGGGCCAGACTGAAAAGGTCGGGTTTGGGTAGTGAACGTGGTGGGGACCAGGCCTGAGAGTCAGGAATACTTGGCCATTGCTGAAGTGGGCTTGGGACCAAATCAAAGCTGCAGGGCCTGGGCACAAGGGCGAGGGATGAGCTGATATTTGGCCGATTTAAGTGCAGGACCAGATTGAAAAGCTCACGGTGGCCGGAGATGATGTTTAGTTCACTGCTCTGTGAGGTCTTTGCACTGAACTGAGGCCATGACCTGCAAACGGGCTCCTGGATCAGCTGCAGCGGTGAATTGGCTTTGTGGCTGTGGACGCACTTTCGTGAACTTTATTTCTGAGTGTTATGGGTTTACTGCTTCATTCTTTTTTCACACATTTCAACGCCTGATGGGTTCTTTCTTTTTTAATGGGTTCTATTGAGTTTTCGCGGCTGCCTGACAAAAGACACATTTCAAAGTTGGATATTGTATATAGTACAGACTTATAACTTTGTAAAAATATATGTACAGAATATTGAACTTTAACAAAAATCAGTTCAAAGTAAACATGTCAGATGAATCTGCACTATGTAGGCATGAGGTAATAAAACATTTTAAAAAGAGATTCTAAAAAATAATCTTTATTTGTCAATGTACTTTGAAACATCCAAACAAATAGTGAAATGTGCCAACACAGCTGAGGATAGAGTCATAGAACACTACAAGCCCTTTGGCACATCTAGACTGTGACAGACCATTAATCAGCTTAGTCCCATTGACCAGCATCCTGACCATCGCACTCCCATCCATATATCTACCCAAATTTCTCTTAAATGTTGAAGTTGACCCTCCATACACCACTTGTGCAGGCAGATTGTTCCACACTCTTACCACCCACTGAGTGAAAAAGATCTCCCTCATTTTTAAAATTTCACCTTTCACCCTTAACCCATGACCTCTAGTTGTAGCCTCACCCAATCCCAGTGGAAAAAGACTGCCTGCATTTACCCTATACCTCTCATAATTTTGTATACCTCTATCGTCTATCCTCAATCTTCTACATTCTAGGGAATAATGCCCTAACCTATTCAATCTTTCCCTATAACTCAGGTCTCCAAGTCCCAGCAACATCCTTGTGAATTTTCTCTGTGCTCTTTCAATCTTATTTACATCTTTTCTGTAGGTAAGTGACCACAACTGCACACAATACTCCAAATTAGGCCTCACCAGCGTTAAATACAATTTCAGCATAACATCCCAGCTCCCGTACTCATTACTTTGATGTATGAAGGCCAATGTGCCAAAAGCTTTCTTTATGATCCGATCTATCTGTGACACCACTATTCAATGAACTGTGCATCTATATTCCTAGCAAACATGGGGAAATCTGCAGATGCTGGAAATTCAAGCAACACACACAAAATGCTGGTGGAACACAGCAGGCTAGGCAGCATCTATAGGAGAAGCGATGTCGACGTTTCGGGCCGAGACCTTTCGTCAGGGTTCTTTGGCTGGGTAGCCTCCAATCTGATGGCATGAACATTGACTTCTCTAACTTCCGTTAATGCCCCTCTTCCCCTTCTTACCCCATCCCTGATATATTTACTTTTCCCCCCCTCCTTTTTGTCTCTCTCTCTCTGTGCATCACTCTGCCTGCTCTCCATCTCCCTCTGGTGCTCCCCTCCCCCTTTCTTTCTCCCTAGGCCTCCCATCCCATGATCCTTTCCCTTCTCCAGCTCTGTATCCCTTTTGCCAATCACCTTTCTGGCTCTCAGCTTCACCCCTCCCCATCCGGTCTTCTCCTAACATTTCACATTTCCCCCTCCCCCTCCTACTTTCAAATCTCTTACTATCTTTCCTTTCAGTTAGTCCTGACAAAGGGTCTCGGCCCGAAACGTTGACAGTGCTTCTCCCTATAGATGCTGTCTGGCCTGCTGCGTTCCACCAGCATTTTGTGTGTGTTATCTGTATTCCTAGATTCATCTGTTCTACCACACTCTTTAGTGTTGTACCTCTCATTGTGTAAGACCTATATTGGTCTTCCCTTCACATTACCTGCCATTTTTCATATTCAATAGAGTAACTGAATTTCCGACTATATTCCCCCTTACCAGAAAATATCTGCCCTCCTGATCTCTCATTTCGAATACATTTTCAAAATGTAGCTTTCTTGAGATGAGAATAGCAACTCCTCTCATATGTCCTGATTTATATGAGGAGAAAAACAAATTAGTGAAGCCCATTCTCTTTAGTCTTCCATGCTCTTTATCACTTAAGTGAATTTTCTGTAAGTATACTACTTTCATTTTACTACGTTTGATTGGATTTAACAGCCCATTAACATTAAAAGAAATGAATTTTACCTTGTCCTTAGCCATGTGTATTTATCTGTCAGTATATCATTGAAATTAGCAGAATAGAGGTTAATCAATCCACTCCCTGAACAAATAAGAACCAAGAAATGCGAATGGGAAAAAAAATAATGGAAGTGTGATTCCAAGGCTGAGGTCTCTAGTGGATGACCATGGGTTGAGCTAGAGGAAACGTCTAGCCGTGGGGGATAGCCTGTCCTCCCTGTGAGTTGAGGGTCCCCACTGCAGTACCCATAAAAGTAAGCGAAAAAAATCTATGTCCATTACACAGAAAAGACTTACCTGTATATTCCTCCCATGTATATATTCTCATTTAAGTGGTGAAAAAGAAGTGAATGAGTGAATAAAAAATAAAATAATTGAGTAATATAAAATCCACATTGTAATATGAACTACTTGAGATAACTATAGCACCGTCTATCTATGCTTCTGTTTAGCTTATCAACACTTTTGAAATTAGTCAGACCTTATGGCTCTTCTGGAGGGGTTGAGGTCTGTCTTCTGAAAACTCACAGTCTCTTCCTGATATTCTTCTCTTGCCCTCCTCCCGTCCCCTGCTTTCTCGATTCTCTCACTATTTCCCAAGCAGAGCGGGATAGCTGCTCAGCCGGGCTTTCCCTCGGTTTGATCACGCTGATGGGTAACCCTCTGTCCTTCACGTCTGAGTCGCCTCTTCCACTGTCTGATACAGCCGCGACCTGTCTTCATAAAAAACTGGCAGTTTAGCAGGGTACGGGGTCTGGAAGCTAATCTTTCTTTGCTTTAATACTCGCTTCGCTTCAGAATATTCCTTACATTTTGCAGGACCGCTGAGGGTAATCTTGATCAAAATATATTAAGTTCCCATTCAAAAATACCTTCTTTTTTCCCAGGCCCTGCGCAGAATCTCTGCTTTGGTTTTGTACCGAAGGAATCTGATTACTATTGACCGTGGCTTATCTTCCCTGTCTCCAGAAGGCCTCGGGACAAGTGCGCGGTATGCTCTCTCATTGTCAATGTCAGGGGTCTGTGGGAGGAGCTACAGGAGCAGTCAGCAGGGGGGGCGTGTCCAGACAGGTATGTGTAGTTCACCTCAGTATCTGATTACAATTGACCGTGGCTTATCTTCCCTGTCTCCAGAAGGCCTTGGGACAAGTGTGCGGTGTGCTCTCTCAATGTCAAGTTCTGTAGTTGGGGGTATCTCCAGCATGTCCCGTAGTAACTTATCTACAAACTCCACCATAGCCAACCCCTCTGCTCCTTCGGGAACATTATATATCCTGATATTCTTGCATTATGGCCTTCCTTTTTGGTCGAGTAGTTGATTTTCTTGTTGATTTAAAACTTTTATCATCTTACTTAGTATCCGTTCCACGTTTTGAATGCGATCTTCCAACTTTTCAATTCATGTCTCTGCCACCACTATTTTTTGATTAACGTTGGTAAGCTCTGACTTGATATCATTCCGTTTCTGTTTTATGTCTTTCTGGAATTCCAGTATCTCTTCCAGAACTTTTACTAAATTTGCCGCTTCGCCTGAATGAGGCCCAGCGTCAGCCTCGCCACCACGCGCACGTGTAGGAGAGCCGCTCATTGCGCCCACCCCCCTCCACAGGCTCTGCAGTGATGCTTTTTTTATCTCCATTCCTATTCCCCATTCTTGCTCCCCTTACCAGTTCAGATATTTTTAAGAGATCTTGTATTTGGTGGATTAATGGGGTGAAATAAGCATTTTTCCAGAGGAGCTATTATTTTAGGTTGCCATTCTGAACGATGACATCACTGGAAACCGACATATACATACCTTAATAATAAATTTACTTTGTACTTTGAATAAATAAAATGTATGTTTTTTCTCACTACTTTGCATAGATTAAATTTGAATTATTTCAGAATATAATTCTGAGATAGTTACAGAAATTTGTATTTCATCTTTCATCTGGGATTTCTTCATCGAAAAAATTACTACTATGAGATTTGTTGTATTTCTAAGATTCTTTCTGAGTGATGTGACACCATCTATAGTAGTTTGAAATGGCATTTGAAGTGAAATATACTGTGTAATTGGAAGAGAGTGCCTGGGGATGGAATCTCACTGGCTGTCAAAAACCTTGTGGAGTGAGGCAGCCACTTAGTGCCAGACCTACACTGGGAAACTGTACCCAGGATGTATGGAATAAACAGCTTTTTAGATCAAAATAAACTTTATCCATAATGAAAAAATATTCAGAAGAATAAACTGTGCAATGCCATTCATAGAAACATAGAAACATAGAAAATAGGTGCAGGAGTAGGCCATTCGGCCCTTCGAGCCTGCACCGCCATTCAGTATGATCATGGCTGATCATCCAACTCAGAACCCTGTACCTGCTTTCTCTCCATACCCTCTGATCCCTTTAGCCACAAGGGCCATATCTAACTTCCTCTTAAATATAGCCAATGAACCAGCCTCAACTGTTTCCTGTGGCAGAGAATTCCACAGATTCACCACTCTCTGTGTGAAGAAGTTTTTCCTCATCTCGGTTCTAAAAGGCTTCCCCTTTATTCTTAAACTGTGACCCCTCGTTCTGGACTTCCCCAACATCGGAAACGATCTTCCTGCATGTAGCCAGTCCAATCCCTTTAGAATTTTATTATTACATTTATTCCATTATTACACTTTGGGAGGACAAACCAGGGTAGGACTTATATGCTGAACACTGAGGAGTAAGGTGGAACAAGGGACCTGAGAATACAGATCCATAATTCCTTGCAAGTGGCATCACAGGTAGATAGTGCCATAAAGAAAGCTTTTGACAGATTAATCAAAGTATTGAGTATACGAGTTGGGATGTTAAGTTGACATTGGGGATGTCTAATTTGGAGTAACGTATGCAGTTCTGCTCACCTATCTACAGGAAGGATGTCAATAATATCTAAGGAGTGCAGAGACAATTTAGAAGGATATTGCCAAGACTTGAGGGCCCGAGTTATAGGGAGCGAGTGAATAGATTAGGACTTTATTCCCTGGAGCATGGAAGAATAAGCAGAGATACACAAAATATGAGGGCTATAGATAGGGCAAATGTGAGCAGACATTTTTACTGAGATTGGGTGAGACTAGAGCTGGGGATCATGGAGCACGTATAGATCGATGGGAATGTGCAGATAAATAGTTCAGCACAGCCTAGGTGGGCCAGGAAGCCTGTTTCTCTGCTTTAATGCTCTCTGATTTTATGACTCTATTATGACAGCCCTGTGGTTGTTCCCTCAATAATAAGCACACCACTTTGGATACTAATCAGGGTATGACCAACCAGGGGGAAACTGCAGTGGACGGATCTCCGGAACTGAGTCGGGTGCTGTGGCTCAGAAGCGAACGGCGGAGAGAAGAGAACTGCAGTAGTGACAGGGGATTCCATAGTTAGATGGGTAGACATGAGATTCTGTGAACATGATAGAGACACCTGGATGGTATGTTGCCTCCCAGGTGCCAGCAATTCTGGATTAAGTGTTGCATAATGAACCAGATTTGATTAGGGAGTTTAAGGTAAAGGAATCCTTAGAAGGCAGTGATCATGAGGTGATTGAACTCAACCTGCAATTTGAGAGGGAGAAGCCAAAGTCAGATGGGTCAATATTACAGTGGAGTAAAGGGAATTAGAGAGGCATGAGAGAGGAGCTGGCCAAACTTGATTGGAAGGGAACACTAGCACGGATGATGGTTGAGTAACAATGGCTGGAGTTTCTGGAAGCAATTTAGAAGGTGCAAGATAGATACATTCCAAAAAAGAATAATATTCTAAATGCAAAATGACACGACTGTGGCTGACAAAGGAAGTCAAAGCCAACATAAAACCAGAAGACAGGGCATATAACAGAGCAAATATTTGTGAGAAGTTCTGCCGAAGGTTTTTGGCCCGAAACGTCAACTGTACTTTTTTCCATAGATGCTGCCTGGCCTGCTGAGTTCCTCCAGCATTTTGTGGGTGTTGCTCAGATTTCCAGCATCTGCAGATTTTCTCTTGTTTCTAATTTGTGGGAAGTTGGAGGATTGGGAAGCTTTTAAAAATCAGCAGAAGGAAAGCAAACAGCCATAAGGAAGGAAAAGATGAAATATCTGGATACTAAAAGTATTTTCAGTTACATCAAGTGTAAAAGAGGGGTGAGAGTAGATATTGGACTGGTGGACAATGACGCTGTAGAGGTAGTAGAGGTGGATGAACTGAATAAGTATTTTGCATCAGTCCTCACTGTGGAAGACACTAGCAGTGTGCTGGAAGTTTGATAGTGTCAAAGGGCAGAAGTAAGTACAGTTGCTATTACTAGGGAGAAGGTGCTTGGGAAGCTGAAAGGTATGAGGGTGGTTACGTCATCTGGGCCAGATGGACTACACCCCAGGGCTCTGAAAGAGGTGGCTGAAGAGATTGTAGGAGCATTGGTATTGATCTTTCAATAATCTTTTGATTCAGGCATGGTTGCAGAGGACTGGAAAATTGCATATGTTGCTCCACTCTTAAAGAAGGGAGGGAGGCAGAAAGAAGGAAGTTATAGGCCAGATAGCCTGATTTCAGTGGTTGGGAAGTTGTTGGAGTCAATTGTTAAGAATGTGGTTTCAGAGTACTTGGAGGTAAAAGATAAAATAGGCCTGTCAGCATGGTTTCCTTAAGGGAAAATCTGTTGGAATTCATTGAGGAACTGACAGCAGCATAAACAAAGGAGGATTGGTGAAACTTGTGCTCTTGAATTTTCAGAAGGCCTTTGACAAAGTGCTGCACATGACGCTTCTTAGCAAGTTAAGTGCCCATGATATTACAGGAAAAACACAAGCATGGATAGACCACTGGCTGATTGGCAGGAGGCAAAGAGTGGGTATGAAGGGAACCTTTACTGATTGGCTACCGGTGACTAGTGGTGTTCTACAGGGGGGGGGGGGGGGGGGGGGGGGTGTGTGTGTGTGTGTGTGTGTGTGTGTGTGTGTGTGTGTGTGTGTGTGTGTGTGTGTGTGTGTGTGTGTGTGTGTGTGTGTGTGTGTGTGTGTGTGTGTGTGTGTGTGTGTGTGTGTGTGTGAGAACAGTTTGTGATCAGAGTCCTTTGTTATGCAACTGTTTGAAATGAACGCCACACAGGCCCTTGCATCTTTCTCACGACCATCTTCTCCAGCCCACTGTCCACAAAGAAGTGAGCTGCTGTCTCTTCCCTGCTACAGTCATACTGCCGGCGGTGTGCAATGGTGATGATTCTCCGTGTATGCAGCAAAGTTGAACTGCGAATGTGCCTCTTACTGCTAGCCAGGCAAAGTTTTGGTGTCTGTTACTGAGGTGAGTAATAAGACGTTCAGCCAGATGGTGTGGACAGTCTGCTCAGGGGACCTCCACAATATGTTAATCTAGTCCTTCTCCTGTAGAGTCTGCAGGACATTACATGCTGACCACTGCCTGACGAACTTGTAGTGAGATGTGCTGGTCCAGAAGAACTTTTCTCTGAAGGTCAGGTAGTGGCAATATCCAGTTGACTGAGATGCTGCGTAGCAATGGGACTGGACCGATCCTTCTCCACACCAGGGTTAGGGAGAACCTCGGCGCTTAGTGGTTCTATGAGGGAGGTGGTCAAACATCGTGGAATAGTGGAAGAATTTATGTGGAGACCAGAACTGCCCTGGAACTAACTGCCTTTTATGGGTTCAATAAAGAAACCTTCATTAATGCAATCCATCAGTGGATATCATGTCTTCTATCATGATCTTTAATGACACGGTGACGCCCCCCCCCCCCCCACACCCATCACCAGTTTACGGAGAGGTTGCATTCCCTGAAAGTGGCTCCTAGTGCGATCTTCTGTACCGTGAGCATTCGTCAAGAAATACGAGTTGGAAGTAAATACATGTTGATGTTATTTATTAATTTTTTCACATTAAAAATATGACATAGCAAATTTTATTCTGTATTTCAAGATTTTGGGTTGTGTGGGAGCAAACTGAAAGGCAAGACTAAGCTGTTATTTGAAATAACAGGCAATTCATTAAAACTAGTGTGCACCAGGAGACGACTCAAAGCCAGTTTACCTGAGCATGAACTTGTAATGGATTTTACATTCTCTTGATGAGATTAACTTCTTAAAGAAATACAAGTTTTCAAGAATGCATGAAGTTTTCATTTTAATAGCCCTATAGCATTTTGCAGAAGGGAGCTTCAGGAAAAGGCGGTTTGCAGGATCAGTAGTGTCTGCAATCATCTTTTTTCCTCCTGCTTCTTTGTTTTGGACGGAGACAAGTTCTGCAATGATGGCAAACTGACCTTTTCTGCTGTCCTAAGCGTAGTTTTCATATATTGTGAGAGGATGATGCAGAATCCAGACAGTAATGACTGATATGATGATGCTCTCTATGATGACAGTGTAGAGTATTACAAATGTTATAAATATTATATTGTATGTGTGTGCCCGCTATAACACAATTAGTGAAGATATTGAAACGAGGGCATTGTCACTGCTCACTCTTGGTAGTTTCCTGTTACAATATTAACACAATCCAAATCCCTATGTACTAGTTGTTAGCCCTCACTAATCTTTCCCCGACAGCAGAATGTGTTTTGTGAAGCTAGTAGAAGCAAATTTCCATAAGCACCGGTGTTGCCTGTACTCAACTCTGTTGTGTAAAACATTTCCAGACAGATCTTTCGCAGGACATTGTGTTTAAAAACCAATAGCAGCAGCTGATTGCACAATCTGATTCGTGCAGCCGGAAAGCTGTTGGTCCTCCCGCATACTGAGATGCTGATATAGAAATAGCACTGATGGCACATTAGGGGTGCTGAGGGATGCACTGAAGCTCGGTGCGGCCACGCAAGGGCTCAGTGAGGAAGGGTCACGGTGTAGGGTTCCACTCCAACTGGAGAGGGAGGGTCCAGGTTGGCTGAGGAAACCCTTGTAGAAGGGGACCACCCCAGGGGACCACTTGAGTGGCAGCAGTGCTTTGACATATAGGAATGTAACAGAAATGTACTGAAAGAATTGACTGTGAGAGCAACAATGAAAAGGCATCATACGTTTATTCTTGTAAATATTTTTTGTTATGAATAAAGTTTATTTTGATATATAAGAGATAAACTAGCGTGCTTGTAGAACTGTAATCCAATGCAGAGTGAATTCAAGGTACAGGATTTGCTAATCCACAAACGCGGATTTCCTCTAACGTATTGGAAAACAATTGCTCTTGCATTACAAAAGGAATCTGAGAATATAAATCCAAACTCATGTTTAAGCTCCAAAGTCACGGAAAGCTGTAATATTAAGTTCTGACCATTAATTATAATGTAGCTGAGAGTTGCTTCCCTGCTAAATCTTCTCAGTTAGTCCACAATCAAATGGCATGAGTATTGAATTCATAGTCAAAGTCAAAAGTCAAGGTAAATTTATTATCAAAGTATTATATGTCACCATGTACTACCCTGAGATTCATTTTTTTCAGGAAGTTACAGAAAATAAAGAAATACAATAGAGTTTATTTAAAACACAAACATATAAAGTCTGACAAACAAGCAATGTGCAAAAGAAGACAACTTGTGTGGATAGAAATATAGCAACACTGAGAGCATGAGCTGTAGTCCTTCAGTGAGTCCATAGGTTGTGGAATCAGTTCAGAGTTGAGGTAAGTGAAGTTATCCTCGCTAGTTCAGGAACCTGATGGTTGTAAGGTAATAACTGTTTCTGATCCCAGTGGTGTGGGACCTAAGGCTCGCCTGTATGGTTGGGGGGGGGGGGGGGGGGACCTTGATTCTGTTTTCTTGTGGCTGTGCAGCTTGTAAATGGGCTCAGTAGTGGGGAGGGCTTTGTAGGTGACAGACAGGGCTGTAGCCACTACTTTCTGTAGTCTTTTCCATTCCTGGGCATTGGTATTTCCGTAGCTGTCTGTGATGCAGCCAGTTAGGATATTCTCCACTGATTACCTATAGCAGATTGTCAGAGTTTCAGGTGACATGCTGCAGTTACACAAACTTATTAATCCATTCAGTTCATCCTCACTCCCACCCTGACCCCTTGTTCTCCACCCACTCAGACCTGGGTAAACATGCATCTGACACAGAAGAAGCTTCATTTCTGTAACAATGTCTTTGTGTGAGGTCAAATCCAGTTTATGGGAAAGTTTACTTAGCAAATACAGTAATATTAAACCTTGAGAGCAAAGTTGCCAGATTATCTGCTTTGTACATATTATAAGTATGGTACACAATCATATGTGATACTGCTTGACAGTAAAATATACAATGTAGTACAGCACAGTACAGGCCCTTCGGCCCACAATGTTGTGCTGACCTTTTAACCTACTCCAATATCAATTTAACCCCTTCCTTCCGTATAGCTCTATTTTATTTATCCATATACCTATTCTTTAAATGCCCCTAATGTATCTGCCACCACTACCATCCCTGACAGTGTATTCTATGCACTTGTCACTCGTTATGTAAAAAAAAACTACCTCTTACCTTATACTTTCCTCCAATCACCTTAATAATTATATTAACTATTGTTGGCCTGGGAAAAAGGTGTTGGCTGTTTACTCAAACGATGCCTCTTATCATCTTGTACACCTTTATCAGGCCACCTCTCATCCTATTAAGCATATGACAAAGAAAAACTTGTTTAAATAGAATTAAAATCATATGTGTGATTGATTACACATATTTGATTAAAATTGATTAAAATCAATTCCCAACTAGCTGCCATCCAATTAGCAGAATGATTCCAAGGTTGACACAGCAGAGGTACTGATGAGGGATGATGCTCCATGGGGGATCGTTGGACATCAGTTAGACATTCTCTTGTAAGGATGAAAGTTGACTTGAGATTCTCAGTCATAGTGTATCGGGAATCTTGAAGGAGAATGCGTGATTTCTTTATTTATAATGTTGCATAAGACCCTTCATCAGGAGTACATTCTTTATTGCTGCTTCTTCCCTTATTGGATCACATAGCTCTAAAAGTCTTTGTTGTGACCCAAACCCTTCAATTGGCCTCCACTTATTTCCTTCAGCTTGTCCTTTCCTCACAACCTGTTATGTGCTCACTGTGTTTAACATTTTGTAAAAATGTGTTGGAAATTGATTCCCTTGCCATAAAGTTTAATTCAGTACACTAGTGTAGAAACATAGAAAACCTACAGCACAATACAGGCCTTTCAGCCCACAATACTGTGCTGAACATGTACTTACTATAGAAATTACCTAGGGTTACCCATAGCCCTCTATTTTTCTAAGCTCTATGTGCCTATCCAGGAGTCTCTTAAAAGACCCTATCGTATCCGCCTCCACCACCGTCACCGGCAGCCCATTCCACGCACTCACCACTCTCTGTGTAAAAAAAAACTTACCCCTGACATCTCCTCTGTACCTACTTCCAAGCACCTTAAAACTGTGCCCTCTCGTTTTAATGGAGATCAAAATGATTGTTACTCCAGAACCTTAAAAACACAATAAGCATAAAGAACACTTAAAAAGCAAAATAAAACACAATAAATATGAATATAAAACAATCCTAAAAACACAATGTACAAGTAGCTATTATATTCATAGACTGATTGTATAAAGTAAAGCTAAGTAATGTGTATGTAGTGCTGGTGGAGGATGCTGGGATGGGCTAATAGGTGGTGGTGCTGATCAAGTCTGGTGGAAGTAACAGCTTTTTGAATCCAGTAGTCCTGGTGTGAATGCTGTCAAGCCTCTTTCCTGATGGGAATGGGGGTGGGAAATAAGGGGGTGGTGATATCCTTTGTGATATGAGAATAATCCTGGGAATGAAAGGGTGAGGATTGTTTGATAAGCTCTGTGTCTGTACTCATTGGAGTTTAGAAGAATGAGGGAGGATCTTCTTGAAACCTACCAAATATTGAAAGGCCTGGATAGAATGGACATGGGAGAGTCTAGGACCAAAGAGCACAGCCTCAGAATACATGGACATCCCTTTAGAACAGTCCATTTAGAACAGAGATGAAGAGGAATTCTTTTAGCCAGATGGTGGTGAATCTGTGGAATTCATTGCCACAGGTGGCTATGGAGGCCAAGTCACTGGACACATTTCAAGTGGAGGTTGATAAATTCTTGATTAATAAGGGTGTCAAAGGCTACGGGGAGAAGGCAGGAGAATGAGGTTAAGAAGTATAATAAATCAGCCATACTGTTATCCGCTTTCCCCACTTCAGATTCATTGAAAAGGTACTGTTGGAAATTGCATTCCCTTGCTATAAAGTTCAGTTAAAAATTCAAGATTGTTTATTGTTGTTCTTCAGTACAGATGTGCAAAGAGTGTAAAGAACAAAATAATTGTTACTTCAGATCCGATGCAATATAAAAATCCACAAGCATGAAGAACACAATAAAAAACAATTTAAAAACTACAATAACAATAAATATAAATGCCACCCTATAAAATACAATGTTCATGTAACTTACATGCCCAGCTTGAAATGTATAAGGTGATGCTAGCTGATGTGAGGTGGGTTTATGAGTGGAGGTGTTAATCAGTCTGATAGCTTGGGCAAGTAACTGTTTTTGAGTCTGGTGGCCCGGCGTGGATGCAGTGTTTGCCTTTTCCCTGATGGGAGTGGCACAGTCGATGAGCAGGGTGAGTGGGATCCTTCATGATATTGCTAGCCCTTTCCCAGCAATATTCTGTACATATGCCCTGATGGCAGGTATTCTGGTGCCGATGACGCATCGTGCAGTTTTAACTAGCCATTGTAGAGTCCTCCTGTCCATTGCAGAGCAGTTTCCATACCACACAGTCATGCAGTTTTAACTAGCCATTGTAGAGTCCTCCTGTCCATTGCAGAGCAGTTTCCATACCACACAGTCATGCAGTTTTAACTAGCCAATGTAGAGTCCTCCTGTCCATTGCAGAGCAGTTTCCATGCAGCATGTTAGGGTGTCTCCTACTCATCCTCAACATGTCCGATAGTCCATTTCACGACAGAAGATCACAGGGTTTGTGAGAAGCTGATTGACTGGAACAGTTGGAACAGTTCAGAACAGAGACTTATCTGCATGTCATTTCCATGTAATTGAATTGAATTGTGATAGGGCAGTGTTGCACCTCCCTCTTTTATTGTAACGAGATTACTAACCACAACTCAGACATGTAGGTGAGCAGTTAGTTGCTTGGACTTTGCAGAGTTGAACAACCCGGACGGAAGGCAGTTGAAGGAAAATCATTACTATTTTAGATCAATGAAATAGAGCTATCCAGTTTCTGCAGCTCTTGTTACTGGAGAAAATATAATTTACACTGATGGATACGGGCCCCAAACAAAAGTAAGTAGCAACCATGAATGTATACTTTGGGTATATGAGTAATATATTGCATTTTAATTACAAATGTTAGCAGGGACAAGTGAGTTTATTTAAAATTGTGATTAAAGGAAAATAAAATTAAACTATTTCCTTGCGATGTTGAAAAATTAAAAAAAAAAATTTGGAATACTTTTAAAATATCACTTGCTTTTAAGCTGTGACATATGTTCCTTTTGATGAGGGCAAATATTAAATAATGATTAGTATGCAGAATAATATTGACAAGAGAAAGATTACCTTTATTCAAAGCATCAAAATATTCAATGAAGTGAGCCTTTGGCTCTCAGGATTGTGCGCTGGAAGCGTTGCCACACTTCCAGCACCAGTGTAGCATGTCTACAATACATCTTCCGGAGTGTGAGAGAAACCCACAACAGCCCAAGGAACCCGTCACAGTCACGGGAGAATTTTAAAAACTCTTTACAGGCAGTGGTGAGAATTGAACCTCAAAATTACAGAGGTGATGAGTGTAAAGCTCACACTAACCACAGAACTACCTTACTGGGCATATTATTGATTTGTTTTTTAAATTGTGCTTAATATTTGTACAATGACTACAAGCAGATTGCAAATGTTTAATTCCTTCCTTTGAATTTGTATTATCATAAAAATGAATGATAAACTGTAATAAAAATTAATAATTGAGAGAAAAGTTTTCATAAATGAATATATGAATGACAATTTTAATATATCATGGATTATGGATCGACTTTATTCACCATTTACATTTACATGTGATAGTAATTTGCTGTGGTGTGTTCGTCAGGGTGCGACATGAAACAAAAAACTACATCCAGCAATTATACAAAGCACCTGTGTTAATAATTTTACTGAAGACATGATTCATTGAAAAGCATTCTCTCAATTTAATATTTCCCTTATTTCCTTGTGACATAGAGAGTCCATCCAGCCTATTGTACCATTGTAGGCCTCACAGAAGTCTATCGATCCCCACTTACTTTCCTGTAATCTCCTAATATTTTGTATGTATAGTACATGTGATAGTTTAGTTATATATGAGGTTACTTTTAAAACCATTAAACACAGGAGCAGAATTAGAAATCGGCTCATCGAATCTGCTCCACCATTCAATCATAGCTGATTTATTATCTCCAGCCTTCTCCCCATAACCTTTGATGTCCTTAAATCAAGAACCTATCAGCCTCCACTTTAAATGTACCTAATAACCTGGCCTCCACAATCATCTGTGACGATGAATTCCACAGATTCATCACCCTCTGGTCCAAAGAAATTCCTGTTCTAAAGGGACATCCTTGTATTCTGAGGCTGTGTCCTCTGGTCCTAGCCTCCCCCACTAAAGGAAACATCTTCTCCACATCCACTCTATCTTGGCTTTTCAACAACCAGTCTCTCTCACTTTTTTAAGCTCCAGCAAGTACAAGCCCAGAGCCTGGGGTGCCTTGGTAGCATAGCAGTTAACACAATGTTGTTATGACACAAGAAGTCGTACTTCTGAGCTCAATTCCATGCTCTCTGTACATTCTCTCCATGATGGTGGGTTTAATGTGGATGCTCCAGTTTCCTCCCACAGTACAAAGACTGACTGGTTTGTAGGTTATTTGATTATGCTCAATTAGATTGCTGGGCAGTGCAGGTCACTGGGCTGGAAGGGCTTGTTCTGTGCAGTATCTCTAAATTAAAAAAGTAAATATATCAAATACTTCTCGTACATTAAGCCTTTAATCCATTGCCGTGAACCTCCTGTGGACCCGTATGGGCAACATTCTCTTCATGAAAGGCAGAAAGACGTACAAAACATTGTTTTCTCTAGATTTCCTTTTGACATTTTGAAAATCTTCTCCTGTACGTTGAAAACAAGATCCATTGAGATATCTGTCCACATGTTACTTAATCAAGAGACAATTTAACCAAGGATACCATGTAAAAACAGCTTTTGTTATTGAACCTATGTAATGGTTAAAAGCACAGTTTAAAATCATTATAATAATAATTAAAATATAGTTTAAGATCATTATAACAAAATCTGCTTTTTACTTGGTATACTTTAGTATGACAGTAATAATCACCAGAGAAAAAACGTTTGCTAATATTTGGTCCAAATTAAATTTGGAGCAGGATCAAACCTCTTCCTCTTCTGTGGCCACTTTATTAGGTACACTTGTGCACCTACTCTTTAATGCAAATAGCTAATCAGCCAATCATGTGGCAGCAACTCAATGCATAAAAGCATGCAGACATGGTCAAGAAGTTCAGTTGATGTTCAGACCAGACATCAGAATGTGGAAGAAGTGTGATCTAAGTTACTTTGACTGTGGAATGATTTTTGGTGCCAAATGGGATAGTTTGAGTATCTCAGAAACTGCTGATCTCCTGGGATTTTCACACATAAAAGAGTTTACGGAAAATGGTGCAAAAAGCATAAAAAACATCCAGTAAACAGCAGTTCTGTGGGTGAAATTGCCTTATTAGTGAGAGAAGTCACAAGAGAATGGTCAGACAGATTCAAGCTGGTAATCATGCATTGTGCAGAAGAGCATCTCTGAATGCACAATGTGTCAAAGCTTGATGTGGATGGGCTCCAGGAGGGGAAGACCATAAGACCTAGGAACAGAATTGGGTCTGCTCCATCATTGAATGGTGGCAGATCCTTTTATCCCCTCCTCAGCCTCACTCCACGGCCTTTTCCCTGTAACTTCTAATGCATGTCGAATCAAGCACCTATCAGTCTCTGCCTTAAATACACCCAGTGACCTGGCCTCCACAGCTGCTTGTGGCAATAAATTCCATGAATTCACTACCCTCTGGCTAAAGAAATTTCTCTGCATCTCTGTTTTAAACGGATGCTCCTCTATCCTGAGGCTGTGTGCTCTTGTCCTAGACTCCCCCACTTTGGGAAACATCTTTTCCATATCTACTCTGCTAGGTCTTTCAACATTTGAAAGGTTTCAATGAGATTCCTCATCCTTCTAAATTCCAGTGAGTACAGACCCAGAGCTATCAAACATTCTCTGTATGATAACCTTTCAATCCCGGAATCATCCCTGTGAACTCCACTGAATCTTCTCCAATGCCAGTAATGCCAGGAGCTCAAAACTGTTCACAATACTCAAGGTGAGACCTCACCAGTTAGCCTCAGCATCACTTCTCTGCTCCTGCATTCTAGACCTCTAGAAATTAATGCTAACATTACATTTACCTGCAAGTTAACCTTTAGGGTGTTTTGCACAAGGACTCCAAACTCCCTTTGCATCTCTGTTCAGATAATAGTCTGCACATTTATTTTTACTACCAAAGTGCATGACTGTAATTTCCAACATTGTATTTCATTTTGCACTTTCTTGCCCATTTAGTCAAGGAGCTTCTAGAAGTCCATATATACAACAATCACTGCATCCTCTTTATCTATCCTACTCGTAACCTTCTCAAAGAATTCCAACAAGTTTGTCAGGCAGGATTTTCCCGTAAGGAAACCATGCTGGCTAATGACCAAGAACATGCACTCAGTGGCCACTTGATTTGGTGCAGGAGGTACATAATAAAGTGGCCACTGTGTAAATCAGCTGTGTTTGGATGCAAGGGCAATGCTGAGGCTTTAGTAGGCATTAGTCAGTCCATATCTGGAGTATTCTGAGCAGGTTTGGGCCCCTTATCTAAGAAAGGAAGAGGGTCCAGAGAGAGTTCACAAGATTGATCCCATGAATGAGAGGGTTAATGTATGATGGCTCTGGGTGTGTACTCACTGAGTATGGATGAATAGGGAGGGATCTCATTGAAACCGATCAAATATTGAAAGGTCTAGATAGAGGCTGTTCCCAATAGTGGAGGAGTCGAAGAACAGAGGGCACAGCCTCAGAATAGGACAACTCTGTGGAATTCATTGCCACAGATGGCTGTGGAGGCCAAGTTATTTTGTATCTTTATGGTAGTGGTTGATCAGTTCTTGATTAATAAGACCGTCAAATGGCAGGAGAATGGGGTTGAGAGGGATAATAAATCAGCCATGGTGGAATGACAGAGTAGATTTGATGAGCCAAATGGCCAAATGCTACCTCTACGTCTTATGTTGTTAAGATGGAAGCAAGATTTCACTATTTTCTGTAGTCTTATGTTGTATTCTGACAACAACGGAAATCGATGGAGTCGGAATGATGTTTCACATCATACTGTACCATTCTCGAAAATCACGAATTGACACTTATATGGTTTATCATTTCCTTCTTGAAATATTGACAATACTGCAGGAAAAAATGGAACTGGAAGATTTAATGACTAATTCTGTGAAGGACTTACTATTAGTAGAAGTGTGAGAGTGGTAGCTGTGTGGAAGAATATTTAAGGATAAATTACAAGTCAGCTTCCTTTTGATTCTTTCAAACTGTGTCTACATATAAAGTATTAAGTTAGAAGTGTGAGGAGATTTGGGATGTCACCAAAGACTGTAGCAAATTTCTAAAGATGTACCATGGGAAGTATTCTAACTGGTTGCACCACCACTTGGTATGGAGGGCCCCCTGCACTGGAGTGAAAAAATCTGCAGAATTGTAAACTCAGTCATAGAGTCACAGAGAAGTACAGCACAGAAAAAGGCCATTCTGCCCACCTAGTCCATGCTAAAACTATTTAAACTGCCTAATCTCAATGACCTGCACCTGGACCATAGCCCCCCATATCCCTTCAATCCATGTACCTATCCAAACTTCTCTTAAATGTAGGAATTGATCTCGCATGGACCACTTGTGCTGGCAGCTAATTCCACACTCTCACGACCCACTGAATGAAGAAGATTCCCCTCATGTTACCCTTAAGTCATGACCTCTGGTTGTAGTCCCACCCAACCTCAGCGGAAAAAGCCTGCCTGCATTTACCCTATGTATACCCCTCATAATTTTGTATACCTCTATCAAATCTCCTCTCAGTTCTCTATGTTCTAAAGAAAACATTTCTAACCTATTAAACCTTTCCTTATAACTCAGGTCCTCTTGACCCAGCAATATCCTTGTATATTTTCTCTGGACTCTTTCAACCTTGTTTACATATTTCCTGTAGGTAGGTGATCCAACTGCACAGAATGCTTCAAACTAGGCTTCACCAACATCTTGTACATCTTCAATATGACATCCTACCTTCTAGATTGAATATATGGAGTTATGAAGGCCAATGAGCTAAAAGCTTTCTTTACAACCCTATCTACCTGTGACGCCACTTTCAATGAATTATGGATCTGTATTCCCAGATCCCTCTGTTATATTACCCTTCTCAGTGCCCTCCTTTTCACAATGTAAGACCCATCCTGTTTAGTCCGACTGAAGTGTAAAACATCACACTTGGCTGCATTACTCCATCTGTCGTTTTTCAGCCCATTTTTCCAGCTGATCCAGATCCCCTGCAAGCCATGATAGCCTCCCTCGCTGTCCACTACACCCCTAATCTTATAACCATATAACAATTACAGCACGGAAACAGGCCATCTCGGCCCTTCTAGTCCGTGCCGACACTTACTCTCACCTAGTCCCACCTATCTGCACTCAGCCCATAACCCTCCATTCCTTTCCTGTCCATATACCTATCCAATTTTACTTTAAATGACAATACTGAACCTGCCTCTACCACTTGGTGTCATCTTGGTGTCATCTGCAAATTTGCTGATCCAATTAACCACATTATCATTGATATAGATGACAAACAACAAAGGAAGAAGCACCCATCCCTGTGGCACAACACTAGTCACAGACCTCCAGTCAGAGACGCAACCCTCTACTACCACTCTCTGGCTTCTCCCACAAAGCCACAGGCAAAATGAATTTACTTCCTCATCTTGAATACCAAGTGACCCGTGCGGGATCTTGTCAAATGCCTTACTAAAGTCCATGTGGACAACATCCACCGCCTTCCCGTCATCCATCTTCCTGGTAACTTCCTTGAAAAACTTTATTAGATTTGTTAGAAATGACCTACCATGCATGAAGCCATGCTGATTACCCTTAATCAGTCCATTTCTATCCAAACATATCTGGTCCATTAAAATATCTTCCAATAACTTACCCACAACTGATGTCATACTTACTGGATAATCTCCTGGTTTCTGTTTAAACAGCAGAACAACATTGGATATCCTCCAATCCTCCAGTATCTCTCCTGTCACTAAGGATGTTTTAAATCTCTCTGCTCAGGACCTGGCAATTTCTGTATTTGACTCCATAGGGTCCGAGGGAACACCTTGACAGGCCCTGGGGATTTATCCACCCTGATTTGCCTCAGGGTAGCAAACACCTCCTCCTCTGTGATCTGTACAGGGTCCATGAACGATGCCACATAGACTCCATATCCACCTCCAGAGTAAATACGGATGCAAAGAATTCATTAAAATCTCCCCGATCTATTTTGGTTCCCCACATGGATTACCATTCTGGTCTTTCAGAGGGCCAATTTTGTCCCTTACAATCCTTTTACTCTTAACATACCTGTAGAATCCCTGAGGATTCTCCTTTACCTTGTCTGCTAGAGCAACTTTATGTGTTCTTTTTGTCTGCCTGATTTCTCTTGCATTTCTTCTACTCCATAATCACCTCATTTATTCCTACTTCCCCATGCATCTCCTTTTTTTCTCTTAACCAGGGCCTCAATATCTTTTGAAAACCAAGTTTCCCCAAATTGTTATTTTTACCTTTTATTCTGACAGGCACATACAAGCTTTGTACTCTTCCAACTGCATTTTTGAAGGCCTCTCACTTTCCAAGAACACCTTTGCCAGAAAACAGCCTGTCCCAATCTATACTTGCCAGATCATTTCTGATACCATCAAAATAGGCTTTTCTCCAATTTAGAATGTCAACCTGTGGACCAGGTATACTTTGCATATTTACTTTGAAACTAATGATATTATGAATACTGGAGGCAAAGTGTTTGTTTACACAAACTTCTGTCACCTGCCCTGACTCATTCCCTAACAGCAGATCCAATATTGTCAACACTCTTGTTGGGACTTCTAAGGACTGATGAAGGAAACATTCCTGAACACATTTCACAAACTCTATCCCATTTTGATTTTTTACAGTATGGGATTCCCAGTCAATATGTGGAAAGTTAAAATCACTTATAACAACAGCCTCCCACACAACATGCTGGTGGAATGCAGTAGGCCAGGCAGCATCTATAGGAAGTAGTACAGCCGATATTTTGGTCTGAGACCCTTCGTCAGATCTAACTAAAAGAAAAGATAGTAAGAGATTTTATATCTTTTCTTTCAATTAGTCCTGATGAAGGGTCTCGGCCCGAAACGTTGACAGTGCTTCTCCCTATAGATGTTGCCTGGCCTGCTACGGTCCACCAGCATTTTGTGTGTGAGGCTTGAATTTCCAGCATCTGCAGATTTCCTCGTGTTTGCGTATAACAACAGCCTTATGTTTCTGGCAACTGTCTGTGATCTCTTTACAAATTTGTTCCTCTCAGTCCCAAAGACTGTAATATGGCCCTATTAATGTGATCATACCTTTCTGATTTCTCCAGTCTGTCCTAAATGAGCACTGCCGTGACATTTCCCTGACTAGTAACGCTGCCTCTCTTTCCTTATTCCCTCCCTCTCCGTCACCTCTAAAACAACAGAAGCCTGGAATATTGAGCTGCCAGTCCTGCTCCTCCTACAACCCAGACTCATTAATGGTAAACTGTCATAATTCCAGGTGTTGATCCATGCCTTGTGCTCATCCGCCCTTCCTACGATACCTCTTGCTTTGAAATATAAGCAGCTCAGGACATTAGTCGCACCATGCTCAACCTTTTGATTCCAAACCTTTGTGAGGTCTTACCAACATCTGCCTCCACAACCTCTCCACTAACTGTTCTGGCACTGTGGTTCCCATCCCCCATCAACTCTCGCTTAAGCTCCACTGTCCAGCATTAACAAACCTTCCCACTAGGATATTAGTCCCCCTCAAGTTCAGGTGCAAACCATCCCTTCTGTACAGGTCCCACCTTCCTTGGAAGAGAGCCTAATGATCCAAAAATCTTATGCCCTCCCTTCTACACCAGCTCCTTAGCCACATATTAAACTGTATAATCTTCCTGGTTCTGGTCTCACTAGCATGTGGCATGGGTAGCAATCCTGAGATCACAACCCTGGAGGTCCTGTCCTTTAACTTATCACCTAACTTCCTGAACTCCCTTTGCAGAACCTTGTCACTTGTTCTACCCATCTCATTGGTACCTACATGGACCATGACTTCTGACTGTTCACCCTCCCACTTAAGAATGCTGAGGACTTGATCCGAGAGATCCCAGACTTTGGCAACATACTATCCAGGAATCTCATTCTTACCCACAGAACCTCCTGGCTGTTCCCCTGACTAACAAATCCCCTTTCACAGAGCATGCCTCCTCACCCCACTTCTCTTCTGAGTCACAGAGGCAGACTCAATGCTAGAGACCTGACTACTGTGAGTTTCCTCTGTTAGGTTACCCCCACCCCCCGTCCCCCAATAGTATCCAAAGTGATATACTTGTTGTTGAGAGGGATGGCCACAGGGGTACTCTGCACTGGCTCTTTAACCCCGTTCCCTTTCCTGACTGTCATCCACTTTCCTGTGTCCTGCAACTACATCTCTATATGTCCTTTCTATCAACCCCTCAGCCTCCCCAATGATCCCAAGTTCAACCAGTTCCAGCTCCAACTCCTTAACGCTGATTGATAGAAGCACTTCTTACCATTGTGAGAAGTCTCCCTGCCTTCCCACATCCTGCAAGAGGAACATTCGATTACCCTGTCTGGCATCTCTACTGTTAGCACCATCATAGACACTTGGCTCCCTACCAGCAAGAACACCTTCAAAAAGCAATGCTTCAAAAAGGTGGCACCCATCAATAAGAGCATCCCATCACCCAGGACATGCCATCTTCTTATTATTGCCATGGTGGGGGAGGTACAGCAGCCAGAAGCACTCTCAACATTTTAGAAATAGCTTCTACTCCTCTGCCATCAGATTTCCGAACCCACGAGAATACCACATTTTTTGCTCTCTTTATGTGCTAGGTATTAAATTTAATTTAATATATTTCTTCAGGTAATTTACAATTGTTTATGTACTGGACTGTACTGCTGCACATATGTCAGTGATATTGAGTCTGATTCTGATTCTGAAATTACTCATTTGTTGCATTGCTAATGAATCAGAGATTCTCACCTTCTTTTGGCTCTTTTTATTTCAAACATTTACCATTGACTCTCAATAACAGAGTATGTGTTTATTTATAGAAAGAAGATATTTGCTGGATTAAAACTGAAAAAGAAAAAAGAAGAGAAAGGTTTATTTATAGAAAACAAAGCCATACTAGGTAAGGCCACAAAATTAAATACACTTCACAACTATTTTCAAGGATGTTTGGGACTTGAGGACCTGAATTATAGGGAAAAGTTGAATAAGTTGGGACTTTATTCCCTCGAGCATAGGAGAATGAAGGGTGATTTGACAGAGGTATGCAGAATTATGAGGGGTATAGATGGGGTAAATGCAAGCAGGCTTTTTCCACTGAGGCTGGGTGAGACTAGAGCTAGAGATCATGGGTTAAGGGTGAAAGGTGAAACGTTTAAGGGGAACCTCTTTGGAACGAGCTGCCAGCAGAACTTAACAGTGGGTGGTGAGAGTATGGAATGAATGGGTGAATATGGTTTTGATTTCAACACTTAAGAGAAGTTTTGATAAGTACTTGTATAGGGAGGTTATGGGGGGGGGGGCTATGATCCAGGTTCACATCAATAGAATTTGGCAGATGAACTGTTTACGTGGCCTAGATGGGCCGAATGGACTGTTTGTATGCTGTGCTCTATGACTCTATGAAAGGAATACTATGAAATGCGGAAGATTGATTGAGATTGTTCAGCTCATATGTTAACAAATGTATTCCAAATTAAATCAGGTAGTTATCTTTCTCCATAAGTATTCAGAGAGTAATTATTTACTGTAATTTACAACACTTTTTAACATGATCAATCTAGCTCTTCCCTCCATTTTTCTATCATCCATGTGCTTATCTAAGAGTTTCTTAAATGTCCCTAACATATCTGCCTCTACCACCACCCCTTGGCAGGGTGTTCCACACACCCATCATAAAAACCCTACTTCTGACTTCCACCCTGAATGTGGAGCAGTGCATATCGGCCAGTGGAAACCCGCATCGCGAAGCACAGGAAATGTATCCATTTGGGTTACCTGCAGACATTGGCAGTAGTAGGACATTGCATTCGCAATGGCCATAAGATTGACTTTGATGGCACAAACCTGCTATGCTGTGCCAATGACCCTTGGGATTGCCTGGTGAAGTGAGCCATTGAAATAAAACTAGAGGAAAATAATTTTAACAAAGATGAAGGTCTTATTCTCTGTAAGAACTGGAATTCAATTGTAAACAAGGTGGGGAGAGCGGAAAGCTGATTGGATGAAGAGTAACCAATCAGGAGGGACGGGCGACGGTATAAATACCACTGGACTTGACATGCCCAGGCATCATCCCCGATGAAGATGGAAGAGTTGTCATCGAAATGCCGTTTACAATCAGTCACTCTACCTGGCTGGAAGCCAGAGAAAAGTTTACTTGTCATGTACACTGGGAAAGCACTAGATCCTTTTTCTCCCCCCTGTACATTCTTTCAATCACCAATGCAGTCAACAGACACAGGGAAGAACAAGTTAACTGGGAAGTGATTAATGTGATCTCCATGTTCAGAAAGGCTGATAAAATTGATATAGATAGACAATACCAATCTATAAATCATTTCATTGCAAATAATACAATCAGCAGTAGATATCATGATATCTACTGTAAAATCTGTAAAATCTAGCAAAGCTTTATACACTCATAACCTCTTTAATAGGTACAGCTATACACCTTCACGCTAATGCAAATACCTAATCAACCAATTACGTAGGAGCAACTCAATGCGTAAAAGCATGAAGACACGGTCAAGAGCTTCGGTTCTTGTTCAGACCAAACATCAGAATGGGGAAGAAATGTGATCTAAGTGACTTTGACCGTGGAAAGATTGTTGGTGCCAAATGGGTGATCTGAGTATCTCAGAAACTGCTGATCTCCTGGGATGTTCACGCACAATAGGAATTTACAGAGAATGGTGTGAAAAACAAAAAGACAGCTAGTGAGTGGCAGTCTTGTGGGTGAAAATACCTTGTTAGTGAGAGAGGTGAGAAGAGAAGGGCCATATGGTTTCAAGCTGAGAGGAAGGTGAAGATAACTCAAATAATGAAGCATTTTGACAGTGGTGTGCAGAAGAGCATCTCTGAATGTACAACATATCAGACCTTGAAGTGGATAGGTTACAGCAGCAGAAGACCATGAAAATACACTCAGTGGCCATTTTACTAGGTTTGAACGGTACCTAATAAAGTGGCCACAAGTGTATATTCTTTATGAATGATGTTGAAATAAACTGATATAAATATGGTAGCATATACGTATTTTGATAATAAATTTTACTTTGACTTTAAGTGAAATTGTCTTCCTTGATTCAATGAGCATATCCAATCAATCGAAGTGGAGTGTCGACAAGCCAACTGAGTGTCAGGTTAGAGGAGAGTTTGAATGAACTGTGCTGCTTTTATTTATGTTATATAAATACAGCATGGTAACAGGCCTTTTGAAATGTGTGAGGAAACCAGAGCATCTGTAGGAAACCTGTGTGGTTACAGGCAGGACGCACAAACTCCAGTGGCGGGAATTGAACCCTGGTCGCTGGCGCTGTAATAGCCTCACTCTAACCACTATGTTACCATGCTGCCTCAATCTGTACCAGTGGAGGAATATCAGTAACATGACTCACATTGTCAGAAATCTGGATTGAAGAGATTCAGTCTTCTCGGAATGATCTCACAGGTGTTCCTTTAGAACGGAGGTGAGGAGAAATTTCTTTAGCCAGAGGATGGGTTATCATGTCATTCCGTACCATGGACAGCTATGGAGGCCAATGCATGGGGGATGGTTAAAGCAGAAGTTGATACATTGTTGATTAGTTAGAATGTCAGTGGTAATGGGGAGAAGGCAAGATAATGGGATTGAGAAGATAACAAATCAGACATAATGGAATGGTGGAGCAGACTTGATGCACTGAATGGCCTAATTCTGCCTCTGTGCCTTCTGGTTTTATGTGTATAAGATGGTTAATGATTACTAAGAGAAGGAAAATGGCAGATTTCTTTTTAACTAACATGTAACACGAGCTCAGGATATTCCAAAGTCTATGGTGGACGAGCAAATCATGGAGAGAATCACACGAATAAAAAGCTGCATATTTTTAAGAACATGCTACAGAATCTCCTGTGACCTCACCAGGGGGTTAATGTCTTACCTGACAGCTGCATCTTCCACAGGGCTGTACTCATTCAGTGGGGGACTGGAGCTGGTGCCTGAATATTGTGCTCTTGCCTCTGGAGTAGGACAGAATTTGCAATGACTGACACCATTAAACTGGACAACTACTGTGGTAGCCCTAGGTTATTGAGTCAAACCTGGTGTAATATCTGAAGGTGATCCCTCTTACCATTGGTTGATATAGGGTTTTCACAAATAAAAAGGTGGAGGTGTTTTATGTTAAGAAAAGCCATAACAAATAATTTATTAAACACAGAAACCTGAACACAAAGCATGATAAACATCCACAGAGTAATTACATCATCAAATCAGACCAGCTTCTTAGAATGAACCCTAGCCCAATGTCAGCAGTTGTGAATTGTGTCTGTTTCTTCCAATTACGTTACCCTACACAGGCCCCACCAGAATTCACTAAAACAGCCATTGTGATCCTGTCTAGAGCTCGGGGTCCTATGCTCCATGGATGGAGGAACAGCAGGTACCTCTGGCTCGTCCAGAGGTGTGTTGACACGCTCATGGTCCTGTAGTGAAGTGGCATTGGCAGCGGAATCCTACAAATCTTGGTGGCCGGCCTAAGGTGATCTACTGAAACACGTTCAAGTTTACCCCTCTTACCTATGATAAAAGTCTTTTCTCTCCATTCCAAAACACAGCCTAAAGGAATGTTGGTGTGCAACATGGAGGACGAAAACAAATGAGGCAGAATGTAGGTCAAGAGGAATCCAAGAATGCGGTATACTATGATGGGAGGTAGGAATAGATGAAAAGGAATTGGATTTACTGAGGAGAGGCTGACAAGGCAGTCGTGGTGTCTGGAATAAAGTCACCTGGCATTTATATAGCTGCCAGTATATCGATTCAGCGGAAGGTAACTGCAGGTACCCCTCTTGGAGGTGTTCTGAGCCCCAGCAGGTCAGGGAAGCCCTCAGAGCAGGCTTTAAGAAGTGGTGAAGCTGCTGGCATAGGTTTTTGGACTGTGGATGATACACCGTGGTGTGAGGTAGCCTAACGCCAAGGTCCCAGGCCATCGCAGCCCAGAGGTCTGATACGAATTGGGCACCGTGGTCAGAGGAAATATCAGATGGGGTGCCAAACCGAGCAACCAGCTACTGATGGATGCCTGAGCCACATCTGCAGCCATTGTTGATGCTGGACGGACAACATCTAGTGGTACAGTCCACCATGGTAAGCAGGTGCATGAAATCATGGGGGGTGTGGTGAGAGAGGGCAACAAGGTCCACATTGACATGGTCAAACCATCATTCAGCGACCTCAGAAGATGCCAATGGCGCCCAGACATGACGGTTAATTTTCATCCGCTGGCACTCAACACAGGCTGCAGTCCAATCCTGCTCGCACATTCTAAGGCTGAGCCACACAAACTTTAGCACAACCAGATTCTGTGAGTCCTTCCAGCGTCCTTTCGGAGTCAAAAACTGCCTCCAGTTTACAGGCAGTTTTGGGGCTAGGGTGTCTGGTTGAGACGTCGCACAGGAGAGAAACCCCAGCTTCCCTGATCTGTGTAGGAGAATGAGGAGTGACTTCAAATGGTGTAAGCTTTGATAGAGTGGATGTGGAGAGGAGGTTTCCCATGGTGGGAGGTACTAAGACCAGAGGACACAGCCCCAGAATAGAGGCTGTCCTTTTCGAATGGAGATGAGCAGGAATACCTTTAGCCAGAGAGTAATGAATCTTTGGAATTCATTGCCACAGGCAGTCATGAAGGTCAAGTCTGTTTGTGTATTTAAGGCAGAGGTTGATAGATTCTTGATTTGTCAGGGCATGAAACGATATGGGGAGAAGGCAGGAGATTGGGGCTGAGGAAAAATGGATCAGCAATGACGAAATGGCGGTGCAGCCTCAATGGGCCAAATGGCCTAATCACAGGTCCATGACTGCTGTTTGGGAAGCCTGGACCTCTTGCTCAGTAGCTTGGTCTCCTGTCATACCGGCATAATCAGTCCTGATGTGAAGAGTCTCAATGGCTCTCACGGCCAGCCAATCAGCCATGGCATGACATTTCCCCTTGATATGCTGTATATCAGTTGTGAACTCTGATATGTAGGCTAGGTGGTATTGCAGTTGTGCAGACCAAGGGTCTGATGTTTTGGCCATCACATGTGCAAGTGGTCTGTGGTCAACAAACACTGTGAAATGATGACCCTCTAGAAGAAAACAAAAATGGCGGACAGCTAGATATAGACTGAAAATCTCATGGTCAAGCGTGCTGTACTTCCTTTTGGGAGGATGGAGCTGTCGGTAAAGAAGGCCACACGCCTCCCACCAGCTGTTCATGCACAGCACCCACAGCATAGTCTGAAGCATCAGTAGAAGTGCGCCGGTAGGGTCACGTTGGAAAGAGCTCTGGTCACATCCGCTGATCAGTCAAGCATGTGATGAGGGGTATTGCCTTTAAGATCACCCTACAGGGGAAGCAGAAGTTCAGCGGCTCACAGAATGAAGCAGTGATAGAAATTCACCATGCCTAAAATTCCTGTAGTTTTTATTAATGCGGGGCAGTAGGAAATCCATAATAACGGCTACTTTTGATGGGAGGGCTTTCACATTCTTTGTGAAGATGCGATGGCCGAGATAGTCAATGGTGTCCAACCCAAACTGGCATTTAGCTGGGTTAATAATCAACCATGTTGGCTTAAGCGCTTGGTGCAAAGATGAGACACAATTTTGGATTTGGATGCACTGGGAAATCCAACAAGTACATCATCCACGTAAATTAAAAGAAAATCTAAATCTTTTAATACAGAGTCCAACAGCCATTAAAATGTCTGTGTCACATTTTTCAGCCCAAATGGCATATGCGGAAACTCAAAGAGGCCAAATGGGTTATTACAGCCCTTTTGGGAATGTCTTCTGAGCACACAGGCCCCTGATGGTAGCCCCTCACTAGATTGAATTTGGAAAAAATTTACTTAGAATTTAGAATTTATTTAAATCTTACATCCATCACACAATGTGAGGAAGTAAAAATTGATACTGATTGGGCCGAACCTGTCTCCATTCCTCCTTTAATCCACAATCAGCTCTTCTGTTTTTTTTTGATGTTGAAGGAGAGGTTGTTATCCTGCCACCTCTGTGTCAGGGTGTCAACCTCTCCTCTGTAGGCTGTCTCATTACTGCTAGAAATAAGGCTGATCGAAGTTGTGTAATCTGCGAATTTGATCAGCAGATTGGAGCTGTGTGTGGCAGCATAGTCGTGGGTGGAAAGGGAGTAGAGAGGGGGACTCAGTATACAACCCTGGGGGGCACCTGTGTTGATGGTCAGAGGTGCAGAGGAGAGGGAGCCCATCCTTACTTCCTATCGGCAATCCAATAGGAAGTCTAGGATCCAGCTGAACAAGGTAGGGTGCAAGCCGAGATCTCTGATCTTCCTGTCAAGTCTGGGGGGAGTTTTGATGCTGAAGTGAGTGCAACAGGGCACCAGTCATTCAACTGTTTCCGACTAAACGTGCCGAGAAGTCCTGGATCTGTGGGACTGGGTAATGATCCGTAGCGCTGGCCTTGTTAAGGTGGTAATCACCAAATGGGCGGCAATGACCATCGGACTTAGGGATCAAATGGAGGGGCAAAGCCAGGGGCTGTTTGACTGGCATACAATGCCAAACCTTTCCATGTCTGCAAACTCAGCATTCGCAGTTACCAGCTTTCCTGGGTCTAGTCTGCGTGCGGGGGCACGGACTGGTGGGCCAGCTGTGGGAATGTGGTGCTTGACCCCATGTTCTGTGACTATAGTGGAGAATGTGGGCTTGGTGAGGTTTGGGAATTTGCCCAGCAATCAAGTAAACTCATGTGCAGTGGCGCAATGGTGACTGTAATGAACATCATATGACCCCAGCAGCTGGAGCTACGGTATTCAGAGACCTATTACGTCCCAATGTGCTGACACTGACAGCATTGGCCAACACGTTCAATAAGTCTGGAATCATTCTAGAGCACTGGGGTCACAAATAAAAATATGGAGGTGTTTTATGTTTAAGAAAGGCCGTAACATCTTATTTGTTGAACGCCAAAAAACTGAACACAAGGCACAGTAATAGTCCTTAACGTAATTACCTTATCACGACAGACCAGCCTCTTAAAGTGAACACCAAGCTAATGTTAAGTTCTGTACATTACCCTACATTAACATCTGGGAATGGACCTCTGCCTAGAAAAGAACACTGGGATCATTTTGTACAGAAAATGACAGCCCAGAATCTTAATCATTGAAATGAACCAAATACGTTATTTATCTGGAATTACTGACTTCTGTTTACAATTACAATGAAGTATAAATGCATATTATCTTGAAGCAAATTCTGCTTTACTAGAAGGTTCTATCCTCCCTGAGCTTGCTATAGTGTGACAGGTGCACCGCCCCAGTCAAACTCCCCACCAGCGTTCTCGTAGAACATAGAAATCTACAGCACATTACAAGGCCTTCAGCCCACAATGTTGTGCTGACCATGTAACCTACTCTAGAAACTAACTAGAATTTCCCTAGAGCATAGCCCTCTCTTTTTCTAAACTCCATGTACCTATCCAAGAGGTTCTTAAAAGACCCTATTGTATCTGCTTCCACCACTGCCGCTGGCAGTGCCTTCGAAACACCCACCATTGGACTTTTCATCCTAATTCTGCATTTTATCAATGTCCCGCTGTAACCTCTGACAACCATCCAGACTATCCCCTACACCCCCAACCTTTGTGTCATCAGCAAACTTACTAACCCACCCTTCTACTTCTTCATCCAGGTCATTTATAAAAATCATGAAGAGCCAGGGTCCCAGAACAGATCCCTGCGTCACCGACCTCCTTGCAGAATACAAACCATCTACAACCACCTTTTTCCATCTGTGGGCAAGCCAATTCTGGATTGTGTCTGCCATTGAGCTATTGTGGTGATAGGAAAATTGCATGGTTGCAGGTCCAGCCTCTCAAAGCATTTCATCACTGTCGATGTGAGTGCTACTGGGTGATAGTCACTAGGGCAGCCCACGTTATTCTTCTTAAGCACTGGTATAATTGTTGCCTTTTTGAAGCAAGTGGGAACTTCTGCCTGTAGTAGTGAGAGGTTGAAAACGTTTTTGAATAATCCTGCTAGTTGGTTGTCACAGGTTTTCAGAGCCTTACCAGGTACTCCATCGGGACCTTCTGCCTTGCGAGGGTTCACTCTCTTTAAAGACAGTCTAACATCGGCCTCTGAGACAGAGATCACAGGGTCATCAGGTGCATCAGGGATCTTCACAGCTGTAGTTGTGTTCTCCCTTTCAAAGCAGGTATAGAAGGCGTTGAGTTCATCTGGTAGTGAAGCATCGCTGCCATTCATACTACTGGGAAAGTTATAATATTAGGAAGTTAAAATCTCCCATCAGAACAAACCTATTATTATTGGACCGTTCCAGAATCTGCCTCCCTATCTGCTCCTTGATACCTCTGTTATTACTGGGGAGTCTATAAAAAACACCCAGTAGAGTTGTTGCCCCTTTCCTGTTCCTGACTTCCACTCACACTGACTCAGTAAACAATCCCTCCATGACTTCCTCCTTTTCTGCAGTGTGACACTATCACTAACTAGCAAAGCCACACTACCATGTCTTTGGCCTCCCTCTTTGTTCTTTTTGAAGCATCTAAAGCCTGGCCCACTCAGCAGCCATTCCTGTTCCTGAGACATGGAGTGAGGTCCCAGAGTGAGACACCTACTAGCTCAGGATCTAAAGTTGAGAACATAAGACCATAAGACATAACAGCAGAATTAGGCCGTTTGTCCCACTGAGTCTGCTGCACTATTCCATCATAGCTGATTTATTATCTGACTCAACCCCCTTCCACTGCCTTCTCCCTGTAACCTTTGATACCTCACTAATCAAAAACCTGTCAGTCCCCACTTTAAATATACCCAATGACTTGACCTCCATTGCCATCTTTAGCAACGTTTTCCAGAGATTCACCACTTTCTGGGTTAAGAAATACATCCTTATTTCTGTTCTACAGGGATATCCTTGTATTCAGAGGCGGTGTCCTCTGGCCCAAGCCTCCTCCTCTGTTGGAAACATCCTCTCCACCTTTGATCTGTCAAGGCTTTTCAATATTTGATGGGATTCACTTCATTGTACAGGCCCCAGGCTACGTGCACACTAGACCGTATAAATCCATAACTAAAGCTTTTTCTCTTCGTTTTGACCCTCTGTCCACACTGAAACTGCGTTTTCCTCCCCCGAAAACAGAGCTTTTCTAAAATGCTCTCCAGAGTGTTTAAATCTGAAAACGCCGATTGGCCGGTGTAGTGTGTATGGGTTAACCGAAGCTTTTTACAAACGCTGTCATGACGTGCCGGAACAGGTAGCAGCGGCAGTGTGGCATTTCATAGTTTTCTTGAACGCAACCTCCAACACCACAACAACAATGGCAGACGTCTTCAGGAGACTGTCCCTGAGCAGAATGTTACTGCAGCTTTGCAGTATGACAGAGAATTTCAAACCCCCACACAACCTAACAATTTCAGAACAGACGGCAACGAGACTGAAGCCAGAAGAGTTAGAAATGTACTCACCAAATACTTTGACCCATAATTTACTGAATAAACAAGTATACTCACTTTGCTCTGTTTTTGGTCCTTGCTTGTATGAAGGTAGTTTACCTACTTATGCGAGTACTTCTCTGACAATAGACGTGTAACAGCCTAATGTAACATTGTATGGAAATACAAGATAATACTGATGCAGGCATATTTTATACATTTAACAAGGTGCTTTATTAATGTATTGCTTGTGCAAACATTCAATAGATGCAATTGTCACTACTACCAAAATGTCATTTTTAAGTAGTAGCTTATGTTTGGCATAGACGTGAAAATGTTAAGGACAAAAAAGGAAAATTGTAAGTTTCACTTTTACTCAGGTAAAAATAAAATCACTTTTGCCCAGTAACTCGTTTTATTGCACATGTTAAGTACAGAAAAATAATACAGAAAGACATGACAGAAGTAAAGGCAAACAAATGAGGTAACAGCAAATTTCACTTTTGCTCAATAACAAGTCTTATTGCATTTAGTTGTAGCTGTCGTCCCTTTCATTGGTGAAGAGATTATGGCTGTAGGAAATATTCCCAATACTGTCCGTGAACTCCCTGTCGGTCGCCTCCATACGCTCCAGTATTTGAATTTTTAGTTTAAAGTTCTCCTGCATGAGAGCCAACAGCTGTCCGTCGTTTGGCAATTCCTTTTAAGTTTTTCTAGTCTGTAACTGGACAAACGCGCTCCAAGTCTTTCACGGCGAGATTCGACACCAAACATGTCGCTTGTTTTCTGTAGATGTGTCCTGCGCATGCCCAGTAGGAGGAGATTCATCCAAACACCTGTTTTAATGTGGACGGAGGTACTTTCAAAAATGCCTGGTGTGGACGCCTATCGTTTTTACGTGAAACCGGCATTTTCAAAATTATCCAGTCTGGTGTGGACGTAGCCTCAGAAATATCCTCTACAGTAACCTTCTGATTCCCAGGATCATTCTTCTCATAAAGCCACAGTATTATTCAACAAATTTGTTTACCAACTCATTGCCAACTTTTTTCCACTCTCCTGGGAAAGTACCTATAATAAGCCATTGTCCCAACCTGCAAAGCAAATAGGTTGAGAGTGATTGTTTCATGTAAATTTTTTTCTTTGTGATTCATTTCTTTCACCAGGAAGTAATTTATCAGCAAAAAAATTTGAATATAAAGTGTACTGCAGCCAACCTCTTGTCCTTTTTGCCATTGTGTTTTTTTGAGTTAAACCAGGCATTGGCATCTGATCAATTATGGTTTCAGAATCTGAATCTAATCAGAATCCGGTTTAATATCACTGACATTTATCATGAAATTTGTTACCTTTACAGCAGCAGTACAACGAAAATGCATGATAAATAAATATAGAGAATAAAGTTGAATTACATTACGTGTATATAGGTCTATTAAATAGTTAAATTAAAATAAGTAGTGCAAAATAACAGAACTGAAAAACGTGGTGAGGCCCTGTTCATGGTTTCAATGTCCATTTTGAAATCGGATGGCAGAGGGGAAGAAGCTGTTCTTGAATTGCTGTGTGTGCCTTCAAGCTTCTGTACCTCCTTCCCAATGGGCATGTCCTGGGTGGTAAGGATCCTTATTGATGGACATTACTTTCCTAAGGCACTGCTCCTTGAGAATATTCTCATCTAACCTTCAGACCAGCTGTTACCAGAGAAATTACCATGAAATATCCTTGTTTCCAGACAGAAGGTCAGTAAACTGGTTTGTCCATTTATTACTAAAGATGGTCCTTCTAGGTATTGCTGCCAGTTGGAACCTCCAGGTCTTTGTACTGGTGGGAAAACTGTCAGTTATTGAGCTCTTCTGAGATGCCTTTTGTTGTATAATTGAATGTTGAGGGTATTTAGTGTAGTTGGAGGGCAATGAGGAGGGAAGTGTTAGATTGATCTTGGAGTAGGTTAGGAAATTGGCACAACAGTGTGGACCAATGGGCCTGTACTGTGCTGTACTGTTCTGTGTTCTAGGGATACATTTTTTTTTGGCAGACCAGCATCCAATTGCTCTTAAGTGGTTGGTGATAGTCTGCTGCCTTAGGCTGCTGCTTGTTTAAGACAAGAGATCGCCGAGCCGAGGGCTCTGTCCAGATCATGGCTCATACTTAGCTGTTTTTTAAAGTTTGTAGGGATAGTTCTGAGGAATTAGGGGTCAAGGTAGGGTTCAGGGTCGAGATGTGGAAGAGGTCAAATGATTGCGGTTATTATCAGAGAATGTATATAGTATACAACCTGAAATACTTGTCTTCGCAGACGTGCACAAAAACAGAAGCAACCCAAAAGAAAAACGTTAGAACCCCAAAGCCCACACAAAATGCAGGAGGAACTCAGCAGGCCAGGCAGCATCTAGGAAAAGGATATAGTCAATGTTTTGGGCCGAATCCCTTTGGCAGGACTGGCCTGGGCTGCTGAGTTCCTCCAGCATTTTGTGTGTGTTGCTCGGATTTCCAGCATCTGCAGGTTTTCTTTTGTTTGTGAACCCCAAAGCCCCTCCCCCACCTCCCTCGATGACCTCGCCCTCCCCCACCTCCCTCGATGACCTCGCCCTCCCCTCACCGCCCGTTTCACCAAGCAGCAGCAACACACCCAAGGAGAGGCCATGAACTGCAATCAACAAAAACTACTGTTTACCCACAGTTCGACATGCCACGGGCGCTCTCTCTCACTAACAAGGCACAGAGAGATTTCACCCGTTTTGGTAATGAAAAGAGAGACTGACAGTCAAGTCAAGTGAAGTTTATTGTCATTTAACTACATGTATGTATATAACCGTATAATCTATATAGAAATGAGACAGCGTTTCTCTGAACCAGGGTGTAAAACACAGTTGTTCACATAACACAAGATAACTTATGAAAGTAAGTATAAAACCGACAGAAGAAACACACATAAATAACAAACTAAAGTGCATTAATATTAACTATTGTAAGGTACGGAACAGATTAACCAGTGACACTTCAAATACGATGGGGCCTGGGGGAAGAAACTATTTCTCATCCTGACTGTTCTTGTCTTTATATGTCAGAGTCTCCTGGTTGATGGTAGAAAGTCAAAGAGGATGCTGATTGAATGGGTGGGATCCTTAAAAATTACTAAGGGCCCTGTGTATGCAGCACTCCTGATCAATGTCCTTGACAGATGGGAGGGAGACCCCTATGATCCTCTCAGCTGTTCTCACAGTCCTTTGTAGGGACTTCCGGTCCAATGCTCCCATACCAGATGGAGATGCAACTTGTCAGGACACTCTCAATGGTTCTCCTGTAAAACACAGTCAAGATGGGGGCTGGGGGGGGGGGCGGGAATAGGAGCCTTGTTTGCCTCAATCTTCTTAGGAAGTGGAGAGGCTGTTGTGCCTTCATGTTCAGGGTAGCAGGTGACATCATCCGTTATATGAACTCCCAGGAACTCGGTGCACTTAACTCTCTGTGTGGAGGAGAAATGTATTTGCAGAGGGGGGTGGTTTGTCTGCACCTTCCTGAAGTCCACAATGATTTCCTTTGTCTTCTCCACGTTCAGGCTTAGGTTGTTCTTCTCACACCAATCCACCAGCCACTCCATTTCCTCTCTATACTCTGTCTCATCACATTCTTGATAAGGCCACCCACTGTTGTGTCATCTACTAACTTGATGACCTGGTCTGAGCTGGATCCTGCGACACAGTCATGCGTCAGCAGTGGGCTGAGCACACGGCCTTGGGGAGCACCAGTGCTCAGCGTAACAGGACGAGAGACCCAGATGCCCACACTGTGGCCTCACTGTTAAGAAGTCCAGTACCCAGTTGCAGAGGGAGGTGTTGAGACTCGGCGAGGACAGTTTCCCCACCAGTTTCTGGGGTATGTTGGTGTTGAATGCTGAACTGAAGTCTATAAACAGTAGTCCGGAATATTAGACCACATTTTCCAGGTGGGATAGGACAGAGTGGAGGACTGAGACTATTGCATCATCAATGGATTGATTTGAGCAATAGGTGAACTGGAAAAGGACCAGTGTAACCAGGAGAAAGGTTTAAATGTTCTGCATGACCAGCCACTTAAAGCATTTTATAATGGTTGATGCCACCGGATAATAGACATTTAAACTTGAACTTGAGATCAACACAATGGGTGGAAGAGATTTGGGGAACTTGCTTCCAGAGGGGAAGCTGAGGGAACACACACCAATCCTCATCGAGGGGTCAGCTGTGGAAAGAGTGAGCAGTTTCAGGCTCCTGGCGATCTATCCTGGGCCCAACATACTAATGCAATTATAAAGATGGCAGATCAATAGCTAATTTCATTAGGAGTTCATTATGCCTCCAAATACTCTAGCAAATTTCAACAGATGTGCCGTGGAGAACATTCTAACTGGTTGCATCACCGTCTGGTATGGAGGGGACACTACACAGGATCAGAAATATCTGCAGAGGGTTGTAAACTCGGCCTTTCCATTATCCGCACTAGCATTGAGGACATCTTCAAAGGGTGATTGCTTCAAAAGAAGACATCCATCGTTATGGACCCCCACCACCCAGGACATACTCTCTTTACATCACTAGTATCATAGAGCAGGTACAGGAGACTGAAGTCACTCTCTCAACATTTTAGGAACAGCTTCTTCCTTTCCACCATTAGATTTCTGAATGGACAATGAACCCATTAACACCACATCACTATTTTTGCTCTCTTTTTGCACTACTCATTTAATTTCTTACATATGTTTCTTTGCGTGATTGATAGTATATTTTATGCATTGCTCTATACTGCTACAGCAAAAGAACAAGTCTCACCACAGACAGTATATCGATGATAATGAACTTGATTCTGATTAGGTTGTGGCTTAAACTAATTTGGCAGAAGAATAAGAACTGGAGATTTATTAAAGAGGATACCAAAAGTTTCTTCAGATACATAAAGTGTAAAAGAAAGGCAAGAGTGGATATCAGATCACTGGAAAATGATGCCGGAGTAATGGGGGACAAGGAAATAGTGGATGAACTGATCAAGCTTCACTATGGAAGGACACTAGCAGTCTGGTGGAAGTTCCAGGTATCAGTGGTCGTGAAGTGTTGGAAGTTACCGTAACTAGAGAGAAGGTTCTTGGGAAACTGAAGAGTGTGAAGGGAGGTAAGTCACCTGGACCAGAGAGCATACACCCCAGAGTTCTGAAAGAGGTGGCTGAATAGGTCGTGGAGGCATTGGTAATAATCTTGCAAAAATCACTAGAATTTGGAAAGATTCCAGAAGACTAGAAAATTGGAAATGTCATTTCACTCTTCAAGAAGGGAGAGAGGCAGAAAAAAGGAAACTACGGGCCAATTAGTCTGGCCTCAGTGGTTGGGAAGATGTTGGAATTGATTATTAAGGATGAGGTCTCGGGGTACTTGGAGGCACATGACAAAATGGGTCATAGTCAGCATGGTTTCCTCGAGGGAAAATCTTGTCTGACAAATCTGTTGGAATTCTTTGAAGAAGTAACAAGCAGGAAAGACAATGGAGAATCAGTTGATGTTGTGTACTTGGATTTTCAGAAGGCCTTTGACAAGGTGCCACACAGGAAGCTGTTTAATTAGTTAAAAGCCTGTGGTATTACAGGCAAGATTCTACCATGGATAAAGCAGTGGCTGATTGGCAGGAGGCAAAGAGTGGGAATAAATGGAGCTTTTTCTGACTAGTGGTGTTCCACAGCAGTCTGTGTGGGGACTGATTCTTTTTACATTACATGTCAATGATTTGGATGATGGAATTGATGGCTTTGTTGCAAAGTCTGCATACAATATGAAGATAGCTGGAGGAGCATGTAGTTTTGAGGAAGTAGAGAGGCTACAGAAGGACAGATAGATTTGGAGAATAGGCAAAGAAGTATGGTCATGCACTTTGTTCGAAGAAATGAAAGGGTTGACTATTTTCTAAATGGAGAGAAAATACAAGAAACTGAGGTGTAAAGGTCCTTGAGCAGAATTCCTAAGGGTTAATTTGCAGGCTGTGGTGAGAAAGGCAAATGCGATGTTATAACCATATAACCATTTGACAATTATAACACAGAAACAGACCATCTCGGCCCTTCTAGTCCATGCCAAACGCTTACTCTCACCTAGTCCCACTGGCCCGCACTCAGCCCATAACCCTCCATTCCTTTCCTGTCCATATACCTATCCAATTTTACTTTAAATGACAATACCGAACCTGCCTCTACCACTTCTACTGGAAGCTCATTCCACACAACTACCACTCTCTGAGTAAAGAAGTTCCCCCTCGTGTTACCCCTAAACTTTTGCCCCCTAACTCTCAAATCATGTCCTCATGTTCGCATTCATTTCAAGAAGACTAGAATATAAAAGGAAGGATGTAATGTTCAGACTTTTATGAAGCATTGGTGAGGCCTCACTTGGAGTATTGTGAGCAAGTTTGGGCTCTGTATCTTGGAAAGGATGTGCTGATACTGGAGAGAGTTCAAAAGAGGTTTAGGAAAATGATTTCTGGATTGAATGGCTTGTCATAAGAAGAACGTTTGATGCCTCTGGGCCTGTATTCACTAGAATTCAGAAGAATGAGGGGTGACCTCATTGAAACAAATCGAATGGTCAAAGGCCTTGACAGATTGGATATGGAGAGGATGTTTCCTATGGTGGGAGAGTCTAAGACCAGAGGATACAGTCTTAGAATAAAGGAGTGTCCTTTTAGAAAGGAGGTGAGGAGGAATTTCTTTAGAAAGTGAGTGGTGTATCTGTGGAAGTCTTTACCACAGGCAGCTGTAGAGGCCAAAATTTTATATGCAGAGATTGATAGATTGGTCAGGGCATGAAGAGATACAGGGAGAAGGCAGAAGATTAGGACTGAGAATTAAATTGGATGAAATGACAGGATAAATACAATGGGCCGAATGGCCTAATTCTTATATCTTATGGCTGAGGATAGGGCAGTTGGTGTTGAATTAGCTGAAGTATGTAGTGAGGCTGTGAAGAAGGACATATGGCGGTTGGGAAAAGTTGCAGTCAGTGGCATGAGTTAAAGAATAACGGGGGCCAAAATCAAATAGGGTGATGAATGCAGGACTAAAGTGTTTTATGTGAATGCACACAGTTTAGGGAATAAGGTAGATGATCTTGTGGCACAGTTAGAGATTGACAGGTACGTTTTTGTGTGCCTCTCTGAGTTGGGGCTGAAAGAAGATGGGAATTGTGAGCTTATCATGAAAAGGTATTGAAAGGATAGGCATATAGGCAGGAGGGTTGGCATGGCTCTACTGGTAAAAAAACAAGAAATCAAATCCTTGGAAAGAGGTGACATAGGATAAGAAAATATAGAATCCTTGTAGGTAAAGTTAAGAAACTGTAAGGGTAAAAACACTCTGTTGAGAGTTACTGTATATACAGGCCTCTGAACAGGAGTCAGGATGTGGGCTACAAATTACAATGGAAGATAGAAAAGGCATGTAAAAAGGTTAATGTTGCAATAATCATGGGTGATTTCAATATGCAGATAGACTGGGAAAATCCAGTTGGTGCAAATCCCAAGAGAGGGAATCTGCGGAATGCCTACAAGATGGCTTTTCAGAGCAGCTTGTGTTTGAGCCCAGTAGGGAATGACAGTTCTAGACTGGGTGTTATGTATTCACCCAGGTTTACTTAGGAAGCTTAAGATAAAGGGACCCTAAGGAGGCGGTGATCTTATGATAGAATTCACCCTGCAGTTTGAGAGGGAGGAGACAATATCAAATTTATCAATATTACAATGAGGTAGAAGGAATTACAGAGGCATGAGAGAGGAGCTGGACAAAATTGATTGGAAAGGGTAACAGTAAGGATATTAGCAGAATAGGCATGTGCAGTTCAATGCAATACATAATATAGAATAAAAATTAATAAATAAGTAAATCAATTACAGCATATGTATAATAAATAGATTAAACATCGTGCAAGAACAGAAATATCATATTTTTAAAAAGTGAGGTAGTGTTCTCTGGTTCAATGTCCATTTAGGAATTGGATGGCAGAGGGGAAGAAGCTGTTCCTGAATCGCTGAGTGTGTGCCTTCGGGCATCTGTACCTCCTATCTGATGGTAACAGTGAGAAAAGGGCATGCCTTGGGTGCTGGGAGTCCTTAATAATGGACACTGCCTTTCTGAGACACCGCTCCTTGAAGATGTCCTGGGTACTTTGTAGGCTAGTACCCAAGATGGAGCTGACTAAATTTATGACCCTCTGCCCCTTCGTACCAGACAGTGATGCAGCCTGTCAGAATGCTCTCCATGCTACATCTATAGAAAATTTTGAGTGATTTTGTTGACATGCCAAATCTCTTCAATCTCCAAATGAGGTATAGACCTTCTTTGTAGCTGCATCGATACATTGAGACCAGGTTAGGTCCTCAGAGATCTTGACACCCAGGAACTTGAAGCTGCTCACTCTCCCCACTTCTGATCCCTCTATGAGGATTGGTATGTGTTCCTTCGTCTTACCCTTCCTGAAGTCCACAATCAGCTCTTTCGTCTTATGGATGTTGAATGCCAGACTGTTGCTGCAGCACCATTCAACTACTTGGCATATCTCATTCATGTACACCCTCTCGACACCATCTGAGATTCTACCAACAATGGTTGTATTGTCAGCAAATTTGTAGATGTTATTTGAGCTATGCCTAGCCACACAGTCATGTAGGGTGTAGAGCAGTGGGCTAAGCACACACCCCTGAGGTGCTCTAGTGTTGAGGAGGAGATATTATCACCAATCCCCATAGATTGTGGTCTTCTGGTTAGGAGGTCGAGGACCCAATTGCAGAGGGAGGTACAGAGGTCCAGGTTCTGCAACTTCTCAATCTGGATTGTGAGAATGATGGTATTATATGCTGAGCTATAGTCGATGAACAGCATCCTGACATAGGTGTTTGTGTTGTCCAGGTATCAAAAGCCGTGTGAGGAGCCATTGAGATTGCATCTGCCGTTGACCTATTGTGACGACAGGCAAATTGCAGTGGGTCCAGGTTCTTGCAGAGACAGGAGTTCAGTCTAATCAGGACCAATCTCTCAAAGTGTTTCATCACTGTAGATGTGAGTGGTACTGGGTGATAGTCATTAAGGCAGTTCACATTATTCTTCTTTGGCACTGGTATAATTGTTGCCTTTATGAAGCAAGTGGGAACTTCTGCCCGTAACAGTGAGAGGTTGAAAATGTCCTTGAATACTTGCACCAGTTGGTTGGCACAAGTTCTCAGAGCGTTACCAGGTTCTCCTCTGGTGTTCCCTCCTTTCCTTTCCTCTATGGCCTTTTCTGTCCTCTGCTATTAGATTCCCCTTCTCCAGCCCAGTGTCTGTTTCACTAATCAACTTCTCAGCTCTTTACTTCACTGCTCCCCCCTCCTGGTTTCACCTGTCACCTTGTGTTTCTCCCTCTCCTGCCCTCACCTTTTAACACTACTCCACATCTTTTCTTCTCCAGTCCTGCTGAAGGGTCTCAGCCCGAAGTGTTGACTGTACTCTTTTCCAGAGAAGCTGCCTGACTTACTGAGTTCCTGCTGCAGTTTCCGTGTTTGCTTGTGGAACCCTCATGTTTGGCCAGCGGTTGTTTGTCTAGGGGAAGACAGCTTCTGCCCCAACCAAACGGAGAAATCTCGTTTGTGTGGATGCTGCAAGATGTGCTGCCCGGTTACAAATCTGAACCGCAAAATATCAGACAGTACACCACATGGAATTGTACAATTGAGCTTTATAGTTCTTTTTGTAATTTATTTTTGTATTGAAGTTCATCATCAAACAAACATTTCCATAAGATGTATTTCAGACATTGTACATATATATCATATATATCACAAATCTCCACAAAGTATTTATCTGGGGTATACACTTAAAGAAAAGAGTGGAAAGAAAAAACAAGCAAAACGAAAGAACTATGTACAAGTAGGGAGTGATCATTTTTTTACAACAGATTCATTGATTTGTGAGAATAAAATCAGGCCTATGAGGCATTATGTAGTTACACCATTTTTCCCAGTATGAATCAAATTGTTCCAGCTTATGATTAACAGATGCTGTTATCTTCTCCATTTTGTAAATGTCCATTGTAATTTCCATCCATGTATTTAAAGTTGGGCTCTCCTGTGATAACCATTTCCTAGTAAGAGTCTTTTTACCAGCCACTGTCGTGGTTACTTGAAATGACCAGGAGACGCAGACAATTCTTCGAGGTTTAAACCTTTATTTGCAAACAAAGGCTGAGGCAATCAATGAACTTGTCACCGAAAGCCCCCCGAGCTCCGGTGTACAGCATTCTTTATAGTAATTTCTTATCTCAGTTACATTTCGGTTTTATCAGCATACCCAATCAAGTTTTAGTTGCATATCATTATCAAATGTTCTTGCCTAGCTCTCGGTGCGCCACCAGTATTTCTTAACAGTTCACATCTTGGGCCTCATTCCTGGCCACGGTTGTTTCTCAGTCAGCCTCCTTTAAATTCCCTCACATTACAGTTCCTGTTCATACCATCCTATCTGCCACCATTATCTCTTCATAAGCCATTCTATATGGAGTACACTTCAGCTAATTAGTGCTGCTAAGGATAAACAGATGTTCTTTAACTGCCATAGTATGTAGCTAAGAGAATACAAGGTATCTAGTAAAATAATACATAGTAATATTCAGTACATAGGAGTGATTACATAGTGATTACATAGTACAGTAAATAGCTAGTACATAGTGATTATATTTCAGGTATATATAGTGATTATGTCAGGTATATTTCTCAATACCACCAAAAGTATATTCATTAAATATTTATCTCTTTTCAACCATTCTTGAGGTATATATCCAAAAGATATGGTCTTACTCTCCAAGGGTATTTCACATTTAAAGATGTCTTGTAGGACATTGTGTATCCCCCTCCAATAGTTTTTGATAACAGGGCAGTCCCAAAAAATATGATAATGATTTGCATTTTGATTTCCACAATTTCTCCAGCAAACAGGGAGGTTACTATCATAATGGGATTTCTGAGAGGGTGTAATAAAATATCTTATCAAGTTTTTCCATCCAAACTCCTTCCATTTCTGTGAACTGGTACACTTCCATTGATATCTCCATATTGTTGTCCATTCTTCCTCAGATATAATTATCCCTCCTTCCTTTTCCCATTTTGTTTTAATGTATGAAGTCGAATGTATTTTAAGATTTGACAACCCCTTATACATGCTTGAAATGATTCTACTACCATTATCTGAATTATATGCTTTTCTAAAGAGCTCTGTCAAGCATGTATTTGCCTTGGTTACATTTTAAGCGTCTTATTAACATATTGTCGCATCTGTAAATACCGATAAAAATCTTGTTTTTCTAATAAGTGTTTCTCTTTAAGCATTTCAAAGCTGAACAGTGTTCCTTCTTTCATTATGTTGCAAAGAACTGTTATTCCTTTAGCTGTCCAGTCCATAAATCTAGCATCCAATTTATTTGGTGTAAAATCTGAGTCATATGCACTCCATTTAAGAATTGCAATATCTCCCTCTAGATTATATTCTTTTATAGTAGTTTTCCATATTTTAAGAGTCAGTTTTACCCATGGGTTATCAATAGTATTTATGTACCTTTGCAAGTTGTTATCAGCCAAAATTGCTTGTATGGGGATGGGAAGTATCCGCTCCTCAATGTTTTTCCATTGAGCGTCATATGATGGGTTGCACTAACATATCACAGCTCTCAACTGTGCTGCAAAATAATAATCTCTAAGAGAAGGCAAGCCCCAACTCCCACTTTTCCTTTGCTAATTGCAAAGCTTTGAGATGAACTCTAGGCCTTTTACCCTGCCAAACATACCTTGATAGCATCTTGTTCCATTCATTGAATTGATTTTGATTAATCTCTATTGGTAGGGTCTGAAAGAGATATAACAGTCTGGGCAGTATATTCATTTTAATAGACTCAATCCTTGAACTGAGACTGAAACAAGGAATCATGTTCCATCTTGCCACATCTTCCTTAATTTTTTTATATAAAGGCTGATAATTACATTCTGATAATTTTGCTAAATCTTTTGGTATAATGATGCCCAAATATTTGAAAGACTCTGTGTGCCATGCCCAGGGGTATCGACTTTCAATTTCTCTTGGTGGGTGATAGTAATATGAAAGTAATTGGGTTTTATCTATGTTGATCTTATATCCTGATAATTGACCATATTGTTCAAAGGATTGAATCAATTTAGGCAAAGAGTATGTTGGTTGCCCTAGATAGATCAAGATGTCATCCGCATAACAAGCCAATTTATGCTCTGTCCCTTTAATAGTAATTCCCCTGTTATCTTCATTCTGTCTGATGTGTTGAGCTAATGGTTCCAGATATAACGTGCAGAGTAGTGGTGACCATGCACAACCCTGTCTCGTGCCCCTTTCGAGGGTAAGACTATTTGATAAATATCCATTGATTTTAATCCTAACAGTAGGATTGTCATATAATGTCTGTATAGTTTTAATAATTGTCTTGGAAACCAAATCTATGTAAAACTCTGTAAAGGAAATTCCAATTAACCGAATCAAATGCTTTTTCAACGTCTACGCTTATCACTATTGCTTTGATTTTATTTTTTTGTATATGATCCATAATGTGAAGTGTCCTTCATATATTGTCTTGTGTCTGGCATTGTTGTATAAAACCTGTCTGATCATTACGTATCAGTATGGGTAGAAACTCCTCTAATCGTTTGGCCATGATGGAGGTAAATAACATTAAGAATGGATATTGGTCTAAATGACCCGCTTTCCATTTTATCCTTGCCTTCTTTCGGTATAGCTGAGATTATTGCTTCCTTCCAACTGGGTGGCATTTGTGCCTTTTTTAGAGCCCAGTTCAGTGTGGGGAGTAAAACAGGAATTAACTCATTTTTAAATTCTTTGTATCACTCTGCCGTATACCCATCTGATCCTGGTGACTTGCTTAATTTAAGCCTACTAATTGCAGCTTTTAATTCAACTTCAGTTATATCAGTAGTCATTGTTCTGTTTTGTTCTTTGCTTAAAGTGTGTAACTCTAGAGAATTCAAGAAGGTGTCAATTTGGGTTATGCTTGCCCCTGGAACTTTGGAATATAGAGTTTTGTAAAACACTTCAAAAGCTTCTTGAATTTCACTTAGCTTATTTTTTATCGTTTTCGTTCTTAGGTCCCTAATTCTATGAATTGTATTTTCTGCTATCTTTTTTTTCAGTTTCCATGCCAGTATTTTCATAGATTTCGATCCACTTTCATAATGTCTCTGTTTCAGAAACATTAAGTTTTTCCTGATTTCTTGCGTAGCCAAATTATTTATTTCATTCCTAATTCTTTTAATTTCCCCTAATGTATCCTGTGCCAAAATCAATTTGTGTTTTTTCTCTAGTTCCTTCAGCCTATTTTGTAATTCCTCTAATGTTTTATTCCTTATTTTTTTCTTATATGAAGATATCGCTATAACTTTCCCTCTTAAGACCACCTTCAGAGTATCCCACAACACGGGAGGTGAAACCTCTCCATTATCATTAAATTCTAAGTAGAGACCAATTTCTTTTTTAATTTGTTCCTTAAAGTACGGCTCATTGAGTAGACGTGAATTTAGTTTCCAAATAGTATTCTTTGGTTGTAGGTCAAAATCAACAGATAAATATATAGGTGCATGGTCACTTACATCTATTGTCCCAATTACACAGGTGTTTATTTTGTCTTTGTCTTTTCCAAATGTTATGAAATAGTCTATTCTTGTATATACAGAATGGGGAGCAGAATAATGAGTGTAATCCCTTCTGTCAGGGAAAAGGTCCCTCCATTTATCAATTAAACCAACATAATCAAAAAGTGTATTAACTTTCTTATGTAAAGAATTTGTTTCATAGGTTTTTCTATTGGAAGAGTCTAAGTTTGGTTGTACTTGTAAATTTAAGTCTCCCCCACATATCAGGAGACCTTCTGTTTCCGTTACCATAATATCAGTAATTTTCTGAAAGAAACCAATATCACTTCCTGGGGGTGCGTATATATTCAATAGAGTAACTGAATTGCTGTCAATGTTCCCCCTTACCAGAATATATCTGCCCTCTTTATCTCCCATTTCGAATACTTTTTCAAAATTTACCTTACTTGAGATAAGAATAGCAACTCCTCTCCTATGTCCTGGTTTATATGAGGAGAAAAACAAATTAGTGAAGCCCATTCTCTTTAGTTTTTTATGCTCATTATCACTTAAATGAGTTTCCTGTAAATATACAACATGGGCTTGTTCTTTTTTCATTTTGGATAAAATTCTCTTACGTTTGATTGGATTTAATAGCCCATTGACATTAAAAGAAATGAATTTTACCTTGTCTTTAGCCATCTGTATTTATCTGTCATTGTATCATTGAAATTAGAATAAAACTTAATCGATCTACTCTCTGAACAAATAAGAACCAAGAAACGCAAATAATAACAAAAATGGCAATGAACGTGTGATTCCAAGGCTGAGGTCTCTAGTAGATGACCCTGCGTTGAGCTAGAGGAAATGTCTAGCTGTGGGGGATAACCCCCCCTACTTGTGAGTTGAGGGCCCCCATTGCAGTATTCATAAAAGTCAGTGAACAAATCCATTACACAGAAAAGATTTCCCTGTGTACTCCTCCTATATATACATATGCACACACATAAATATATACATACACACACACACATTACATACATGCACATATATGCACACATATATATTCTCATTTTGGTGGGGAAAAAGGAGTAAGTGAGTGAATAAAGAATAACAACTAATTGATATAAAATCCACATTAAATCAGTGTTTCTTGAGATAGGTATATCACCGTGTACTTTTGCTTCTGTTTAGCTTCTCAACATTTTTAAAGTTAGCCAAACCTTATGGCTCTTCTGAAGGGGGTGAGGACTGTCTTTGGGAAACTCCCGGTCTCTTCCTGATATGTCCTCCCGTCTCCTGCCTTCTCGTTTCTCGCATTATTTCCCAAGCCGAGCGAGACAATTCCTCAGCCAGGCTTTCTTTTGTTTTGGTCACACTGACGGACAACCCTCTGGCCTTCATGTCTGTAGTCGCCTCTTCCACTGTCTGGTACAACAGCGTCCCGTTGTCATAAAAAACTCGAAGTTTAGCAGGGTACAGAGTTTGAAATCTAATCTTATTTTGCTTTAGTACTCACTTTACCTCAAAGTATTCTTTGCATTTCTGCAGGACCATGGGGGTGGGGGGGGGGTAATCTTGGTCGAAATATATTAACTTATCATCGAAAAACACTCTCTTCTTACCCCAGGCCCTTTGTAGAATCTCCGCCTTGGTGCTGTGCCGAAGGAATTTTATTATTATTGAGCGTGGCTTTCTATCCTGGGTAGGTTTTGGGACTAACACGCGGTGCGCTCTCTCGATTTCCAGCTCCATAGCCGGGGGAAACTCCAGCGCGTCCTGCAGTAACTTTCTGACAAACTCCGTCATGGACGAACCCTCCGCTCCTTCGGGAACGTTGTAGATTCTGATATTTTTCCGCCGTGATCTTCCCTCCAGGTCAAACAGTTTACCTTCTTGGTGATTTAATATTTTTATTGTCTTACTCAGTATCCGCTCCGTGTTTTGAACGCGATCTTCCACCTTCTCAATGCGAGTCTCTGCCACTGCTATTTTTTGATTGATGCTGGCGAGCTCTGACTTAAAATCACGGAGCTGCTGCTTTATATCTTTCTGGACCTCCATTATTTCTTTCAGGATTTGGAAGACATTCGCTGCTTCGACTGAACGAGGCCTGGCGCCCGCCTCGCTCGCACGCGATCGGGTCGGAGAGCCGCTCGCTGCACTCCTCTCGGACACAGGCTCCGCAGTGTTGCTTTTTTAATTTCCATTCTTTTTCCCCATTCTTTCCCCTCTTTTCAGTTCAAATATTTCTCGAAAAATATTATATTTGACGGGTTAATGGGGCTTAATACGCGTTTTTCCAGAGGAGCTAGTGACTTAAGCTGCCATTCTCGACGATGACATCACCGGAAAACCAGCTTTATAGTTCTTAATCTGACAATAGGGTTAGAGAAGAAAATAGAAAAGGGCCCATTTTAATGAAACAGTCTCGTGTGCACGTTGGAGCTCACCGTTCTGTCCATTCGTTCCCCGTCAACCTTCTCCGAGTGTCGTCGACTATCGGACCCTCGCTCCAAGTCCACTCTGTCCCGTGGCCTACCAACTCTTTCCATTTGTGTGTTCTCTCTTCATCTCTCGTCGACCAAAAACCACGAGTACCTTCTCTCAGACACACAGGAAGAAACAACATGCCTCTCATTGCATGGCGCACATTCCAAAGCCCCCACTATCGCCAGTCATAACCCAAACACTGCTGCTATAGAGAAATCATTACATTAGCAGCAAAACATTACAGAGGCTACACTCTCCCCCCCACCAAAGTTAGTCATGTCTTCATGTTGTTGAGATAATTCGCCAACCCTTCCTGCAAAGCTCAAAGTCCAATCCAGGTGTAAAAGGCAGTGACATAGCTCCCCAAGTGGTAGGGGCCACATTCTGCTCCCCCGGTGTTACATAGGCCAGCCTATCCAGTGGTCTCCTAATTCTCTGAGACCTCTGTTCCCCCTCACCTAACTCTTCAGGTTCCGACACTACTGGGGATATTTCATGCCCACCTTCAACTCGGACCCCTCTGTCCCTCGTCTAAGCCCCACTTCATCCCTTGCAGGGTTCTACTGCAACCCAGGCTGTCCACAGATAGCCCCCCAGTTCACCTGACTCAGCGGGAGAAGGGCTGGGAGTCTCTTCCTCAATCAATGGGAGTTAACAAAAGGCAGCATGTACCACACATCCAGATCATCATCCTCGGAATCAGTATCCCTCTCGGGGGTCGGGCTGGCTTAACCTCTCCTGCTGTGGGCCCTGCAGTCACCCCGTGTCTCTGCAGAGTCCTCTTACTAGGTGTAGGCTCCAAGTCGGGCTCTGGGTCTACCTGCACCTCTTGTCCCGGGGCAGCAGGTGGTTCCGATGGAGAATCTTGACAGGCCCGTTGCCATCCTCTGGTTTCACCCAGAAAACCAATAGGTTTGGCAGCTGACTCTCCAGCACATAGGGAGTGGCTGCCCATTGATCAGCCAGTTTATGCTTCCCAGGTTCCTCAAATTCCTTGTGAGGACTTGGTCTTCCAGTAGGAGTTGGGAGAGCCTCACCTTTTGATCGTACCTCCTCTTATTCCCTTGATTCTGCTTGGCAGCCGCGACTCCAGCTGATTCATTAGTCCTTTTCAGCTCCCTTCTCATGTCAGACACATATTTCAGATAAGCCTTCTGTGGTAAGTCACCCTCGTCAGTCCCAAAACAAAGGTCAACAGGCAACTTTGCCTCACGCCCAAACATCAGATAATATGGTGAGTACCCAGTAGCTTCATTTCGTGTACAGTTGTAACTGTGAACCAGATGCCCAATATGTTGACTCCACCTGCTCTTCTTGCTGGGTCCCAAGCATGTCTAGCAAGGTCCGATTAAACGTCTCTAGCTGGGGATCACCCTACAGGTGATAGGGTGTGGTCCCCGACTTCTCGATTCCAAGCATGCCCAGATGAGTCTGCTCTAGAAATCCCAACCCTGATCACTATGTATCCGCCTGGGAGGGCCATAATAAATGAAATACTTCTCCCATAACATTTTTGCCACCATAGACACCCTCTGGTCCTTGGTAGGGAAAGCCTGAGCATATCTGGTGCGGTCGTCCGTGATGACTAAGACATTCGCCGTGTTGCTGGCATCGGGTTCTATTGACAGGAAATCCATACACACCAGGTCCAGGGGCTCCACACTCTGCAAGTGGGACAAAGGAGCTGCCAGCGTAAGCAGCGTCCTCCGCCGTATACATTGAATGAATGAGTTGCAGTATTCTTCAACCTCCGATTTCATTCGGGGCCAGTAAAACCGGTGTCTGAGCAATCCATAGGTCTTTTCCACCCCAAATGTCCAGAATCATCATGAAATGACTTCAACGCAATCCTCTGATACTCCTCCGGCAGAATCAATTTGGAACGCCGAGGCTGGTCTGGAGGAGGCGTGACCTGGCATAGAATCTGGTTCCACAACTCCAACCGGGACCGTTCTCTCCGTAATGGGGGTACCGCGGCGTGTTTCGTCTTCTCCGCCTGAGCCAAGTCTCCCTTTCCAACTGCTGACCAAATGGTACCGATGCCCGGATCATCTCACTGAGCGGCTGCCACTTCCTCAGCTCTCAATTCCAGCGGCTGATCTTTCTTCAGAGCAGTCAGGTTACAGTAAACTTGGGGAATGGCATCATCAGAAGCTCCCAATTGATCCACCGCTTGATCCTGCCCCTCCTTTCCCTCTGCCTTCACAGTAACAGCAAACTGACACTTGACCGTCACCCCTGGGGCAGGAACGCTCTCCCACTCCTCGTCCCTGTCCAGTCCCTCATGCTCCCATCTGGACAAAGCATCAGCGTCAATGTTCCTGCTCCCCGGCTGGTACTTCAGGCTGAAATCATAGGCAGACAACACCACCAACCACCGATGGCTTGTGGCATCCAGTTTCACTGAGGTCAGGATATAAGTTAGGGGATTCAAGCAACAAACACAAAATGCTGGTGGAACACAGCAGGCCAGGCAGCATCTATAGGGAGAAGCACAGTCGATGTTTCAGGCCGAGACGTCAGCTGTACTTCTCCCTGTAGATGCTGCCTGGCCTGCTGTGTTCCACCAGCTTTTTGTGTGTGTTGCTTGAATTTCCAGCATCTGCAGATTTCCTCATGTTTAAGTTAGGGGATTGTTGTCTGTCCTCATCTCAAACTTGGCCCCATAGTGGTAGTCACTCAGCTTATCCACCACCGCCCATTTCAACATCAGAAACTCCAACTTGTGCATGGAATAGTTTTCCTCGGAGGGCGACAGACTCTGGCTGACAAGTGCAATGGGCCTCAACCCAGTGCCCTGATCCAGACACCGGCCCCTCTCTGCTGGCATCCGTGTGCAGTACGTACAGCAATCCGGGGTCTGCAAAAGCCAGCACCGGCTCCTTCAGTGACTGAAAGCCTTCCTCACAATTTGCATCCCAAAGGGCCCTGACGGGCTAAGATACTCTCCACCCTCCTGCCCTTACCCCCTCCCTTTCTTCCCCAAGGGAGGGTAACCACACAGAAACTGATTCAATGGGTGACTCACTTTTGCGCAGCCCTTCACGAACCTCTGATGGCAACCACAGAACCCAAGCGCTCACAGTCTGGGCCTTGGCCATGTGGTCACCGCCTCCATCTTAGATGGATTTGTATCTACTCCCATGAGACAATGTACCCAACATAACTGACAGACGTTTTGCAGAACCGGCACTTGTCCAGGGTGAGTTTTAACCCTTCATCTCTCAGGTGGCCCAGCACCTTCCAGATCATGAAGTGAGGCTTCAATTGCTCCATGTTCCTCCAAACACTATGAGGTCACCCAGATACACCAATACCTCAAGCAAATTCATATCACCCACCGTCTTCTCCATGACCCGCTGGAGGATTGCAGGGGCTCCCGATATACCCTGGGGCATCCTTTCAAACTGGAAGAATCCCAGTGGACATATAAATGCCATCTTCTCTTTGTCAGCCTCAGTCATGGGGATCTGGTAATATCCACTCCTCAAGTCCAGCACACTGAACCACTTCGCTCCACTCAGACTGGCCAGTGCGTCTTCGATCCTCGGGACCATGTACTGGTCGAGGGCAGTACGCCTGTTCAGAGTCCTACATTCCACACACATCTGCACCTTCATATTCTTCTTTCGTGCCACTACTATTGGGAACGCATAGGGGCTTTGGGACTCGGTGATGATCCCAGCTTCCTTCAACTTACACAAATGCTGCCGAACGTCCTCCACCTCCGCTGGGGCCAGTCTCTGCGATCGCTCTCTAAGTGGGATGTCCTCTGTCACCCGGATAGTGTGACGAGTGCTCTTGGAACAGCCCACATCAAACTCGTCAGTGGACGACAGCTTCCAGCTTCAATATCTTCTCTACCAACCCCTTCTTCCAACCCGCAGGAACTGGGGAGTCCTCAAAGTTGAATGACTCAGTGGTCAACTTTCCCCCGTGACCAATAGTTTCTCCCCAGCTTGTCTCACAGGGACACTAGACATTACCGTCACTGGAAGCAAATGCGCCAGGGGCATCCCCCGCTTGAAGGTGACCTCCCTCTTCATAGTGTTCCTCACAATCACTGACATCCTGCTTTCCTGTACAGCCGAGAACTTCTGCAATTCTGGCCTAACCAGTACCCCAGCCAGAAATCCTGACTCCCCCTCGTGGTCTTCCAGGGCATCCACTAAGAGGGCCTCGCCCTCAGGCACTCCGGGAAATTCGGGGGACCCCATCACTCTCACTACTTCCCCGGGCCGTACCACCATTGGCTTCCACTGGGTGAATCATACGACTCTGTGTCTACATTCGGTATCCAGCCCAATGCTGCCCCACACTTCCTCAAAAGCAGCTCAAAACACTGGATGCACAGGCCATATTCCCAGAAAGCTCTCGCCAGCCTTCTCCTTGCTGGCCCCCATGAGCCTCCTCACAAGAGGGGGGGTTGGTCCCCACCAGAATTGAAATGCTGCCCTTCTCAGCAGGGTCCGGACAAACCAGCACCAATGTCTCCAGAACCTCAGACACTCCCACATCGGCCTCCGAGAACTCTAGCTTCACAGACAAGCAACCGACGTAGGGATAATCACCAGCTCTGATACCCCAGATCTCCAGTGCACTGAATGGTGTCAAGGGTAAATGCTTCAGATACTGATTGTAAAATGAATGGTACAGTATCGTGACCTGCAACCCGGTGTCAAGTATGGCTTTAGCGTATACCCCCTCTATCCATAGCGACACACTGCAGCGTGGTCCCACTAAGCCTTCAGGAATTGGGCCTTTCACTTTTGGGGGGTTCCTTGGTACATTGCTGGAACGTGTTCCTCCAGAGACACCAGGCCGTTCCCTCACTGGGTCTCCTCTAAGTTTCCCAACAGATCTCTCTACTTAGGGGCTCACTTTTTGAGGGGATTCCCGTCACTCACTCTCCTGCTTGAAGTGTCCCTCTTCATCACTGTTATAACAGACAATACTGACTGCTCCCCTTCTCGCGGGACCCCGGCCACCCACAGCCCTCTGTGTAGTCCATCCCCTCTACCAGTCCTATCATACGGAGGGTCCACATCTGCTGTTAACACCCGGGACATCTCAGTTCTCAACTCTGCCACAATCTCCTTTACCTTCCCCCGGGTTCGGCTGGCCGTGGTCACTTCACCACCCGGGGCTACTACCAAGGACTGTACCCTGCTGACGGAGCCCTCCCGCACCTCTGACGCGTTCTCCTCCTCCCGCACCTCTCTGATCAACTCAACAAAAGATGGAGGGGGGCACATCTTATGAGACTGTTGGAGACCCCAGGCAATCAGGTCATGGGACTGGACACCCCCGGCTATCTGGTCTATTCCTAACTGATCCACCTCAGCCGCCTGAATGACCCCTCTGTGCCGCAAGCAGTTTAGCTGCCTCTCTAGCCGAGAAATGCAAGCAGAAAGCTTCTCCCCCTTCTCCTGCCACGTTTTGAAACCCCCTCATGAGCTCCATTGGGCTCTCTGTCATGCCAAGGACATTCTGAATGCTCCCAGGTCATCAGCAGCGTTGGCTAAGGGTTGCTGTGTTTTCACAGCTCTCACCCCCTCGAACTCTCAACCAATCTCTGTCGCTTTACATCACCAGAGCACTGCCACTCATCTGACAGCTGAGAGGTCTGCTCCGCCCACTCCTCTTCCTGCTCGGGTGTGGGCGTATTCCAGAGAATATTCTTGGCTTCCGGTGGGGCCGCCTCTTATTTGCCAGAAAGGCAAGGGTCAATGCCAACTCAGAACTCTCACTCTTCACTGGGGGACAGGGAATAATCAGACATCCCAAATCCGACCGCTCCTTCCCCTCACTCCTCAGAAATGATAGAACCCTGTCTTTGAAGGCTCCGTCCCCGGCTACGAGAAGCTCGACTTGTGATTCAGCCTCCTCCCTGACTGTATGGACAGGCCATGGCCCCGCCTCACCAGGGGCACGGGTAGTAGCGCGTAGTCCCACTACCGTTACGTCAGTGCTAGGTCTGTGGCCGCCATTTTATCAAACCTCTGTCCTGAAATAGTAACTTTGCCAACAGCTTCAACCTTACTCAGAAGTCAAATTAACAATTCATTGAGAGTACGAATATCCACCCCACTCAATGTGCATGCATCAGTTACCGGTAACCCCACGGAGGCACACCAGCGCTTCACCCCGGCAGCATCCATACCAGCACAGACTTAAACACACAACCCACCGGCTCACTGCTCGGGGCAATCACACAGCACCCAACTAAATCAATCCCGAACAATCCCCCCACAATTGTGTTTGTCTAGGAGAGGACAGCCTCTGGCCCAGCCAAACTGAGAAATCTCATTTTATGGACGTGTATGATATGCTGCCCGGTTGCAAATCTGTACCGCAAAATATCAGACTGTACACCATATGCAATTAAACGATTGAGCTTTATAATTCTTAATCTGACCACAGGGTTTGTAAAGAAAACGAAAAGGAAAAGGGTCCATTTTAACAAAACTGCTTAATGTACACATTGGAGCATTCAGTTCCATCCATTCATTCCACATCGACCTCCTCTGAGTGTCGGCAACTCCCCAACCCTCGCTCCAAGTCCACTTAGTCCTTCAGCTTACCAACTCTCTCCACTTGTGTCTTCTCTCTTCATCTCTCACCAAGCAAAGACCGCGAATACCTCCTCTCAGGCACACAGGAAGAAACAACACGCCTCACATTGCATGGTGCACATTCCAAAGCCCCCACTATCGCCAGTCATAACCCAAACACTGCTGCTACAGAGAGGCCATTACATTAGCAGTGAAACCTTACAGAGCGCTACACTTGTATTTCTGGCATCTGCAGATTTTCTCTTGTTTGTGATGAAATTATAGGCCAATTAGCCTAATGTTAAGTGGTTGGGTAAGTTTTGGAGTCCATTATTAAGGATGAGGTTTCGAGGCACTTGGAGTCTAATGATAAAATACATCAAAATCAGCATGTTTCTGTGAAGGGAAATCTTGTCCGATAAATCTGTTAGTGTTCTTCAAGGAACTAACAAGCAGGGTGGACAAAGGAGAGGCAGTGGATATCACTTACTTGGATTTTCAGAAGGCATTTGAGTAGATGCCATACATGACACTGCTTAACAAGATGAAATCCTATGGTATTACAGGCATGGATAGAGGAATGGCTGACAGGCAGGAGGTAGTGAGTGGGAATAAAAGGGGCCTTTTCTGGTTGGCTGTCAGTGACTGGTGGTGTTCCTCAGGGGTCAATACTGGGACCTTCAGTTTTCACATTGTTTATCAATGATTTGCATAATGGAATTGATGACTTTGTGGTAAAGGTTGCAGATGATATGAAGATGGGTGGAGGGGTAGGTAGTGCTGAGGAAGCAATGCAATTGCAGCAGGACTTAGACAGATTGGAAGGATGGGCAAAAAGTGGCAGATAGAATACAGTGTTGGGAAATGTATGATAATTAATTTTGGCCACAGGAACAGAAGTGAGGGTTACTATCTAAGTGGGGAAAAGGTTCAAACATCAGAGTTGCAGAGGGACTTGGGTCCTCGTGCAAGATTCCCAGACAGTTTTGGGTCCCATATCTCAGAAAGGATGTGTTGTCATTGGAGAGAGTCCAGACGAGGTTCACAAGATTGATTCCAGGAATAAAGGTGTTAACATATGAGGACTGTTTGGCAGCTTTGGGCCTGTACTAACTGGAATTTCGAAGAATCCTGGGGATGTCTTTGAAACCTACCGAATTTTGAAAGGACTAGATAAGGTGGATGTGGAAAGGATGTTTCCTATGGTGGGAATGTCCAGCACTAGGGGCTACAGCCTCAAAATTGAGGGGTGACCCTTCAGAACAGAGGTAAGGAGAAATTTTGTTTAGCCAGAGAGTGGTGAATATGTGGAATGCTCTGCCACAGACTGCGGTGGAGGCCAGGTCCGTGGGCATATTGAATCCCGAAGTTGATCATTTCCTGATTGGTCAGGTCATCAAAGGATATGGCAAGAGGCTAGGTGTATGGGTTTGAGTGGGACCTGGGATCAGCCATGATGGAATGGTGGAGGAGACTTGATGTGCTGAATGGCCTAATTCTGGTCCTATGTCCTATTGTTTTACGGTCTCTGGCTGGCCTCAAAGTATATAATATTACCAAAGGCCAAGGCAAATGACACAACTCTCATTCTCCCTGCAATTTGGAAGAAAAACATAAAGAATTTGAAGCCAACACACACAAAGTGCTGGAGGAACTCAGCATGTCAGGCTTCATCTATGGAAAGGAAAAAACATTGAAATATCATAACATAGAAAACCTACAGCACAATGCAGGCCCTTTGGCCCACAGAGATACCCTTAGAAATACCTGAGCTTACCCACAGCCCTCTATTTTTCTAAGCTCCATGTACCTATCCAGGAGTCTCTTAAAAGCCCCTATCATATCTGTCTCCACCACTGTTGCCAGCAGCCCATTCCACATCCCACCACTCTCTGTGTAAAAAACTTACCCCTGACATCTCCTCTGTACCTACTTCCAAGCACCTTAAAACTATGCCCTCTCGTGCTAGCCATTTCAGCCCTGGGAAAAAACCTCAGACTATCCACATGATCAATGCCTCTCATCATCTTGTACACCTCTATCAGATCACCTCTCATCCTCTGTCACTCCAAGGAGAAAAGGCCGAATTCACTCAACCTATTATCATAAGGCATGCTCCCCAATCCAGGCAACATTCTTGTAAATCTCCTCTGTACCCTTTCTATGGTTTCCACGTCCTTCCTGTAGCGAGGTGACCAGAAATGAGCACAGTACTCCAAGTGGGGTTTGACCAGGGTCCTATATAGTTGCAACATTACCTCTCAGCTCTTAAACTCAATCCCATGGTTGATGAAGGCCAATACTCTCTCACCTAGAGGGGGTCAGTTGTGCTGTGAGGATTACATTCCTTGACTTCTCTAGTGCCTTTAACACCATCCAGCCCAAGATCTTAAGGCACAAACTAACGGAGATGGGAGTAGACTCTCACATGGTGGATTGGATAGTGGACTACTTGACAGATAGGCCTCAGTATGTGCGGTTGGGAGACCGTAGGTCTGACATGGTGGTCAGCAGCACAGGGGCGCCGCAGGGAACCGTACTCTCTCCGGTCCTGTTCACCCTGTACACATCAGACTTCCAATATAACTCGGAGTCCTGCCATGTGCAGAAGTTCGCTGATGACACGGCCATAGTGGGGTGTGTCAGGAATGGACAGGAGGAGGAGTATAGGAAACTGATACAGGACTTTGTGATATGGTGCAACTCAAACTACCTGCGTCTCAATATCACCAAGACCAAGGAGATGGTGGTGGACTTTAGGAGATCTAGGCCTCATATGGAGCCAGTGATCATTAATGGAGAATGTGTGGAGCAGGTTAAGACCTACAAGTATCTGGGAGTACAGTTAGACGAGAAGCTAGACTGGACTGCCAACACAGATGCCTTGTGCAGGAAGGCACAGAGTCGACTGTACTTCCTAAGAAGGTTGGCGTCATTCAATGTCTGTAGTGAGATGCTGAAGATGTTCTATAGGTCAGTTGTGGAGAGCGCCCTCTTCTTTGTGGTGGCGTGTTGGGGAGGAAGCATTAAGAAGAGGGATGCCTCACGTCTTAATAAGCTGGTAAGGAAGGCGGGCTCTGTCGTGGGCAAAGTACTGGAGAGTTTAACATCGGTAGCTGAGCGAAGGGCGCTGAGTAGGCTACGGTCAATTATGGATAACTCTGAACATCCTCTACATAGCACCATCCAGAGACAGAGAAGCAGTTTCAGCGACAGGTTACTATCGATGCAATGCTCCTCAGACAGGATGAAGAGGTCAATACTCCCCAATGCCATTAGGCTTTACAATTCTACCGCCAGGACTTAAGAACTTTTTAAAAGCTATTATTAATGCTTTTTGAGATAGTGATTTAGATGCATATCATATTCTTTACTGAGTTAAGTATTGTATGTAATTAGTTTTGCTACAACAAGTGTATGGGACATTGGAAAAAAGTTGAATTTCCCCATGGGGATGAATAAAGTATCTATCTATCTATCTATCTATCTATCTACACCGTATTCCTTCTTAACCATAGAGTCAACCTGCGCAGCTGCTTTGAGCGTCCTATGGACTTGGACCACAAGATCCCTCTGATCCTCCACACTGCCAAGAGTCTTACCATTAATACTATATTCTGCCGTCATATTTAACCTACCAAAATGAACCACCTCACACTTATCTGGGTTGAACTCTATCTGCCACTTCTCAGCCCAGTTTTGCTTCCTATCAATGTTCTGCTGTAACCTCTGACAGCCCACCACACTATTCACAACACCCCCAACCTTTGTGGCATAAGCAGTTTACTAACCCATCCCTCCACTTTCTCATCCAGGTCATTTATAAAAATCACGAAGAGTAGGGGTCCCAGAACAGATCCCCGAGGCACACCACTGGTCACTGATCTCCATGCAGAATATGACCCATCTACAATCACTCTTTGCCTTCTGTGGGCAAGCCAGTTCTGGATCCACAAAGCAATGTCCCCTTGGATCCCATGCCTCCTTACCTTCTCAATAAGCCTTGTATGGGATACCTTATCAAATGCCTTGCTGAAATCCATATTCACTACATCTACTGCTCTACCTTCATCAATGTGTTTAGTCACATCCTCAAAAAATTCAATCAGGCTCAAAAGGCACAACCTACCCTTGACAAAGCCATGCTGACTACTCAATCATATTATACCTCTCCAAATGTTCATAAATCCTGCCTCTCAGAATCTTCTCCATCAACTTACCAACCACTGAAGTAAGACTCACTGGTCTATAATTTCCTGGGCTATCTCTACTCCCTTTCTTGAATAAGGGAGCAACATCCGCAACCCTCCAATTCTCCAGAATCTCTCCCATCCTCATTGATGATGCAAAGATCATTGCCAGAGGCTCAGCCATCTCCTCCCTCGTGTCCCACAGTAGCCTGGGGTACCTCCTGTCCTGTCCCGGTGACTTATCCAACTTGGTGCTTTCCAAAAGCTCCAGCACATCCTCTTCCTTAATATATACATGCTTAAGCTTTTCAGTCCACTGCAAGTCATCCCTACAATCACCAAGATCCTTTTCTGTAGTGAATACTGAAGCAAAGTATTCAATAAGTACCTCTGCTGTCTCCTCTGGTTCCATACACACTTTTCCACTGTCATACTTGATTGGTCCTTTTCTCTTGTGTCTTATCCTCTTGCTCTTCACATACTTGTAGAATGCCTTGGGATTTTCCTTAATCCTGTCTGCTAACGCCTTCTCATGGCCCCTTCTGGCTCTCCTAATTTCCTTCTTAAGCTCCTTCCTGCTAGCTTTATAATCTTCTAGATCTCTATTATTACATAGTGTTTTGAACCTTTTGTAAGCTCTTCTTCTTGACTAGATTTTCAACAGCTTTTGTACACCACAGTTGCTGCACCCTACCATCCTTTCCCTGTCTCATTGGAACATACCTATGCTGAACCCCACGCAAATATCCCCTGAACATATGCCACATTTCTTCCATACGTTTCCCTGAGAATATCCATTTCCAATTTATGCTTCCAAGTTCCTGCCTGATAGCCTCATATTTCCCCTTACTCCAGTTAAACGTTTCCCTAACTTGTCTGTTCCTATCCCTCTCCAATGCTGTTGTAAAGGAGATAGAATTGTGATCACTATCTCCAAAATGCTCTCCCACTGAGAGACCTGACACCTGACCAGGTTCATTTCCCAATACCAGATCAAGTACAGCCTCTCCTCTTGTAGGCTTATCTACATATTGTGTCAGGAGACCTTCCTGAACACACCTAACAAACTCCACCCCACCTAAACCCCTCACTCTCAGGAGATGCCAATCAATGTTTGGGAAATTAAAATCTCCCACCACAACAACCCTGTTGTTATTACACCTTTGCAGAATCTGACTCCCGATCTGCTCCTCGATGTCAATATTTTGGGTCAAGACCCTTCATCTTGTATTACAGAAATCAAGAGCATTTGTAGTCAATTCTTTAACTCTGCTTGCTTCCCAGATGAAGAAGATGACTCTGACAATCAGCAGTCCAGTCTTGAACTTTCTTCAGAATCCATCGTTGACATCCTTCCCAGCAGCTTCTCCAGTAGTATCTCTCCCAGGAAAAGGTGAGTGATTCCTGTAGGGTACAAGTACAGACCTTTGACCAAGTGATCACCTCACATTTTCAGAAACTACAAATAATCAGAGTCAGTGGATTAATCTAAGACTGGAGAAAAGGTTATCAACTGCTGTGGCCTAAAATACTTTCAGTAGCCACATTATTAGGTACATCTGTAATTCCTATCAGCTTGAACTGCTCTGCCTATTCTCCTCTGACCTTTGTTATTAACAAGGCATTTTTGCTCACAGAACTGCATCGCACCTGTAAAACAAATATCTAATTAGCCAATCATGGCAGCAACTCAATATGGAAAAGCATTGAGACATGGTCAAGAGGTTCAGTTGTCGTCAGGCCAAACATGTGAATAG